>NC_134810.1:27641161-27671161 GCF_046742065.1 Oratosquilla oratoria
AAACATTATTTCAGGGAAGAAGCTTGAAGAAGAAATAATTCAGGCGGACGCCATAAATTATTTTAACGCTTTGATAAACGGAAATTAAGGAAGGGACTTCATTAGCACAGCTCCTTCTGCGTATATTACAGCTAAGCACACACGCACACACACACACACACACACACACACACACACACACACACACACACACACACACACACACACACACACACACACACACACACACACACACACATGTGACATAAGAGTAATGCTGTGTGTAATCAGGCGTCAATATCTACACAAGACACTGAACCAGGTTCGAGCAGTGAGGGTCACTCGTGGATACGCAGGCGTGATACGCGACCTTGCTACTCACCCGAGTTGGTGACTTCCTGAGGAAAGAATAATGCCCCACTGGTTCAGCTGGCTCTTATATACTCAGCCACTCGTTAACATCCTGCTGCTCTTGGTCCTCGTGCCCGACTTTGTATTTCCTCCCTCCACTTTCGTTTCGATTCCACAGCTTTTCGTCATTCGCGCAGAATACCTGAATATATAAATGATCGAAAAAATACAACCAATCAATCAAATAAACGAATGAGTAAATAAGTGCAAATAAAAGATAAATGTGGAGAGAGGAGAAATGGTGACAGCGCGTAGACAAAGAGTTTTTAAAGAGAATCGATTCTCAAAGGATAAAGGTGACGTCAATTCTGTGTAGTGTTTGATGGAAACCATGGGAAAAGGGCGTAGTGGGTGACAGATCAGAGGCCCATGAAGGGGTGTTCCGCACGGGACGAGGATGAGCGAAAATTAGTGTGAGTGATGATGGACGCATTTGGTTGATCTAAAATTTAGATCAACCAAATGCGTCCATGGAGTGGTAGGTTAAACTGCGTGAGGCGCTTTCAGATCTTAAAGAAATAGAATTATATCAGTCATCAGAAATAAGTAGAGATTATAAAAAAATAAAAACGAATAATATTCAACTGAAAAAGAGAAACTATGTAATAATGTGAATGATATGAAACTATGAATTGGAGCTTCATAGATTATATTCTGGTTATCAACAGGTAGAGCAGGGTGAACAAGACTAAGTGTATCAAGCCAGTAATAGAATGACATGAAAAAGGATCATGAAAATTTCTAACTGGAATAATAAGCTAAAGAGGATTAGCACGCCAGTAATAAGTGATATTTTAAAAAGAGAGGAAGAGAAAGATGGTTAATAGAATGAACTATCCGGAAAGGTAAAAATGTTACATAGGCCCGAAGAGGATTAACTTTATGGAAACAAGCTATTTATTTGAAAAATAGTGATGAGGGTATTCCACACGCTGGAAGGAACCATTTAGACAGGACCAAAGTATTTGTAAACATGTCTATGACAAGATGTACGAAACAAAGAACGATGTCGAACACTTGTATTTCAATTACCTTCTTACTGGGGTGTCACAATGTTTCACACATTTTGTGCACTTATATTTTCTTTAACTTGTGTACAACTGCCTTAATTTGTAGGTGCTACACTGCCTAGCATCTTTTGTAGGGCTGTAGCAAGGGTATTTCTTTATACCAATTGCGATATGAACATACAGTACGTGTTAGGTCGTAGGACTTGTTTACATTGGAAATCAACAACTTTGGGGACCAATGACTGCTACCTGCATCTATCGGATCCTGCGAGATGGACGGTGGAGCTGTCCATTTTCTAAATCTGTCAATCGCTTCACCTCTGGTATGAAGTGGAACCCGGAAGGGCTGACACCCAATTTCCGGACAGGGCCCATGATTTCTCTCTCTCTCTGTCTGTCAACTTTGGTGTGTATACATACATACATACATACATACATATATATATATATATATATATATATATATATATATATATATATATGCATATATATATATATATATATATATATATATATTGCTATAGTTGGGCAGCAGATCCTCTTTAAGGCAAATGTCATTAAAATTTGCAGCAGCTTCTGCGTTCACGAGTTTTTTGCTGACATTCTCAACTTTTCTAATGCTGGCGCGCTGAGTCGTGCTAAGTTCTTTAATTACCTGACCAAATAGCATTGGAGGTATAAGTAAAGGCATCGGAATTATCTTCTCTAATTTTATGCAGAGCTTTCGCCTAACTGTTAGGCATCTTCAGTGCTAATGAGTACAGTGTGTGGGAAATGATCTTATATACACAATACATAGATCACAAACACATGCGTGCTGATCCGGTTGACCAATCAGGAGGCAGGAAGACTAAGCTCCGCCCCCAGGCCTAGCGGCTGATCCTTAAGGTGACCTCGATGTCTTTTGATGTGGGAATACTAAATGGATCCGGAGTCTGTCTGTTCATCGTGGGGTTTTTATCTTTTATGTATAAGGCTTCTAGGATATGAAGGCGTGTGTGATTTGTTTCTGTCTGTAAAATAGTGATGCCCTCCTCCAAATTCTTTCTTGTCAGTGGGGTCTGATGTACATCTTCGTGGTGTCGCTTGATAGCGCCATTGGAGAGATGAAGGGTGAGACGCCTCGTGAGCTTCGTCGTAGTCATCCCTATGTATGTTTCATTGAGGGCTTCACAGTTCCCTTTTCTGCAGGAGTATTCATACACGAGATGGCTACGCTAAAGTTCCGGTGTCCTCTGGCAGGAGTTGTTCTTTATAAGGAGTTGGGATGTCTTCATGTTTTTATAGAAAATAACCAGATCTATTTTGTCGTTGTCGTTGGTGGGTTTCACGTCTTTGTGGATGATTTTTCTAAGGGCTTCCTCATCGGCTCTATAATGGGTGGACATGGTGTTTTGGTAGAAAATTTTAATCCTGGCTTCTCCTACTGGTTTTTCTGCTGGGGTTGAATACCATCTATCAAGGTGCTTGTTTATGGCAAATTGCACCTCTCTATTAGAGAAGCCATTGTTTACCAGGACCTGCGTCGTTCTGTCGAGCTCTGCGTGGGTTCGGGCCCAGTCGCTACAGTGCGTCAGTGCCCTTCTGACATAAGCATCGATTGTGGACCTCCGGTAGCGTTGAGGGCATTCACTGTTGCCGTTGAGGCAGAGTCCTGGGTTGGTGGGCTTTGTATATACTCCGGTCCTAAAACCTTGAGAACTGGCTTCAACCTTTACATCTAGGAAAGGGAGCTGCTTACTGATACTGTTCTCTGAAGTAAAGTTTAGGCCGGAGACGCGCTGTAGGTTGCTCCTCAGGTCTTCAAGCTCCCTACGGTACCTCACGAGGACGAAAATATCGTCTACGTAACGAACGTATATGGGAGGCTTTCTGGTAGTACTGAAGACCTCTCTCTCCACCATCCCCATGAAAAAATTGGCGAAGAGGACTCCAAGGGGCGAGCCCATAGCCACACCATCAACTTGCCTGTAGAGTTGTTTATTGGGACCATAGAAAGGGGCTTCCTTGGTACAAATCTCCAGTAGTTGGCGTAGGAGATTTTTTGGGGATCTTTAGCTTTGCAGGGCCATCCTCAGGGTAGACTACCTGTAGGATGTAATCTATGGTCCTATCCACGGGGACGTGGGTGAAGAAATACTCCGCGTCGAGGGATGCGATATCACTTAGGAAGCAGCCAAACAACTGCGAGAAGACTCCTCTATCACCATCAGGAGAGAAGACAAGGCCGCCAGTTTTGTCCTCATCCCCACCAATGAATACACTGGCAAGCTCGAGACCCTGCTCGCGGACGAGTCTAAATTCCAGAGGATTTCGAGGAACCCCGTCGAAGCCCTCAAGACAAAAATCAATAAAATCATTGACGCCGTGAACGCCGACATGGATGGGGTTAAGCTGCAGAAACTTTCTGGGGATTTCACCCCAGGCTACTGCTATGGGAATGTAAAAACTCATAAGATGAACAACCCACTGCGACCCATCATCTCTCAGATTCCGACTCCTTCCTATCATTTAGCCAAAAGATTGAACGCCCTCCTAACACCCTTCATTCCTAAGGACTACAGCATTGAGTCTACCGCTGACTTTCTGTCCATCCTCAAAGGTGTCGATGCCAAAGGTGATATCGCATCCCTCGACGCGGAGTCTCTCTTCACCCACGTCCCCTTTATAATGGAGGTAGCCAAAAAACAAAGGCATAAAAACCACTCCCACGCATCCCATCCCTATCACACTCAACTCCCCTCCACCCTCTTCCCTCCCTCTTATCTTGGCACCTTCTCGATGACGGGTCATCCCTGCATCTTGTCCACTGCCCTGGGTCAGAAGCAGTGTCGTAAAACACAGGACATCCACAGCAAGGCCGCTTCATTAAATCGGTGATCTCCCCCTTCTTCGTCCCCTCTTCGTCAATTTTTTCTCACACATACTCCCTCACCCCCCATCCCCCACCCATTCCAACTCATGGATCTCATCATCCGTGTACAACCATTCTCCATTCACCTCTATCCTCTGTCCTCTCCCGTCCTTCCTCAACAAACATTCCCCTCTTCCCCAAAGCCCCTTTTACCCCATCCATCCATCTCATCCTAGGTCGCCCCCTCATGTTCACTCCTTCCACATCTGCCTTCCATACCTCTTTTCCTAGTCTTTCTTCACTCATTCTTTCCGTGTGTCCAAACCATCCCAATACTCTTTCACCCACCCTATCTCCAACTCCCTTTCCAGCCCTGTTCTCCTCCTCACCTCCTCATTTTTCACTCTACCCAGTCTGGTAACCCCTATCATACTTCTCAGACACCTCATCTCAAACACATTCAAACTTCTTCTCTCTTCCTCTCTTATGTTCCATGTTTCTGCCCCATACAGTGCTGTCGGCACAATCACTCCTTCATACAATTTCCTCTTAGCATCCATTCCCAAATGTCTATTTCTCATTACACTTTTTAACCCACCAAGGCATTTACTCGCTTCTCTCAATCTACATTCTACCTCCACCTCCACTCCCCCCTTTCCTGCCACATTCGCACCCAAGTATCTAAAACTATCCACTTCCTCCAGCCTCGTCCCTTAATACTCACTTCCAGTCTGCTGCCACTTTCACCCCTTGTACATCTCACCACTTTACTTTTACCCACATTTATCTTCAACTTCCTTCTTTCACAAACTTTCCCAAACTCTGTCACTAACTTCCTCAATCCCTCCTCTGATCCTACTACAAGCGCAGTGTCGTCCGCAAACAACAGCTGGCTCACCTTCTACTTTCCTCCATTTTCTTTAACCATCTCCAATTCTTGACCCATTACCCTTGCATTTACTTCTAACATCATCCCATCCATGTATAAATTGAAGTGCCAGGGTGACACAACACATCCCTGACGAAGTCCCACCTTTACCTCAAACCATTCTCTCTCTCCATTTCTAATCCTGACACACACACTCTATTACATACATACATATACCAAGGCTTTTTCCCCCTTACCAGGGGGGTAGCCAAAAAGGACACGGTATAAAAACATTCTCACCCATTTCATCCCCGAAAACACCCCACACCCCTCCACCCTCCCTCCCATCTCAGCACCTCCTAGATGACGGGTCATCCCTGCACCCTGTCCACTGCCCTGGGTCAGAAGCAATGTCGCAGGACACAGCACATCCACAGCAAGGCCGCTTCATTAAATCGGCGACCCCCCCCCCCCCCATATAAAGGAGAGGACGGGGAGAAATCCCTTCGGGCTGCATCAAAAATTTTGCTCACACACATTACCTCACCCCCATTCCCCCGTCCAATCCACCTCATGCATCACAACATTTTCCATATACAACCATTCTCCATTCACCCCTGTCTTCTGTCCTCTCCCGTCCTTCCTCAACCGACATTCCCCTTTTCCCCAAAGCCCCCTTCACCCCATCCATCCATCTCATCCTAGGACGTCCCCTCATGTTCACTCCCTCCACATCTGCCTTCCATACCTCCTTTACTAGTCTTTCTTCACTCATTCTTTCCATGTGTCCAAACTATCCTAACACTCTTTCATCCACCCTATCTCCCAGCTCCCTTTCCACCCCTGTTCTCCTCCTCACTTCCTCATTTCTCACTCTATCTAGCCTAGTAACCCCCATCATACTTCTCAGACACTTCATCTCAAACACATTCAAGTTCCTTCTCTCTTCCTCTCTCATGTTCCATGTTTCTGCTCCATACAGTGCTGTTGGCACAATCACTCCTTCATACAGTCTCCTCTTAGCATCCATTCCCAGATTCCTATTCCTCATTACACTTTTTAAATCACCAAGGCATTTACTCGCTTCTCTCAAGGTAAAGGTGGGACTTCGTCAGGGATGCGTTATGTCACCCTGGCTGTTCAACTTATACATGGATGGGGTGGTGCGAGAGGTGAATGCAAGGGTAGTGAGTCAGGGATTGGAGATGGTTAAGGAAAATGAAAAAAGTGGGAGGTGAGCCAGCTGTTATTTGCGGACGACACTGCGCTTGTGACAGGATCGGAGGAGGGATTGAGGAAGCTGGTGACAGAGTTTGGGAGAGTGTGTGATAGAAGAAAGCTGAAGATAAATGTGGGTAAAAGTAAGGTGATGAGATGTACAAGGGGTGAAAGTGGCAGTAATCTGGAAGTGAGCATTAAGGGAGAGCAACTGGAGGAAGTGGATAGTTTTAGATATTTGGGTGCAAATGTGGCAGGAAAGGGTGGAGTGAAGGTGGAGGTAGAATGTAGATTGAGAGAAGCACACTCTATTAATCTCGTAAAAACTCTTTACAGCTCCTAAAAGCTTCCCTCCTATCCAATATAGGTGCAATATCTCCCACAGTGCCTTTCTGTCTACCCTGTCATAAGCCTTTTCCAAATCCATAAAACCACAAAAAACATCCTTACCTTTTCCTAAAGCTTTCTCACATACCTGTCTTACCACAAAAATCTGATTTACGTAACCTCTATCTGTCCTAAACCCACCCTGTTCCTCACCAATTACTCCCTCTGTTCCTCTCCTAATCCTCTCAATCAAGACCCTCCCATAATCCTGCCCAACTACACTTAACAAGCTAATCCCTCTGAAACTACCACACTTACACTTGTCCCCTTTTCCCTTGTAAAGTGGAACTATACAGGCACTCCTCCAGTCCTCCGGCACTCTACCCTCTTTTAAACAAACATTAAATAACCTTGCCAGCCAGTCCACCATCACTGTACCTCCTTTTTTTTTTTTTTTTTTTAGACATTCTGCATGGCATCCATCCAGACCAGGTGCCTTACCTGCTTTCATCATCTTAACAACTGCCTTCACTTCATCCTTCCTTATTTGTCCTCCATTTTCCTCACTCATCACTCTTATTTTATTAGCATTTCCCACTGCATCTATCTTTCCCTCCCTATCCTCCTTCACATTTAGCAACTCCCTAAAATATTCTGCCCATCTTCCCCTTACTGCCTTCTCTTCCATTATCATCTCTCCACCTGCACCTTTTACCTTTTTTTCTCTACTTGATTCGCCTCCTCTTCCTCTCTTAATTTCTTTCCAAAACATCTTTTTATTACTTTCAAAAGTTTCTGTCATACTCCTACCCCATTTCACATCTGCTCTCCTATTTGCCTCCTTTATCTTTTGCTTTACTTCTCTTTTCTTCTCCTTGTACCTCTCATATGACTCCCTCGTCCTATTTTGTAACCAATCTGTGAAAGCTCGCTTCTTCTCTTCTACAACCTTCTTTGTTTCCTCATCCCACCATTCACTACCCTTCCTTCTATTCCCTCCTGTCCTTCTTGTTCCACACACCATCCTTGCACACTTTGTGACTCCCTCCTTGAACCATCCCCATTCCTCCTCCACACCTACCTCTACTCTATCCTTCACTTCCTCCCACTCCTCCTTCAGCTTCTTCTTGTACTCCTTCTCTTTTTCCTTTTCATTTAAAGAGTTCACTCTAAGCACCTCCCTACCTTTTGTCCCTTTCCTCTTTCTCCATCTATCCTCCACTCTCAACTTACCTTCCACCAAAAAATGATCTGATATTCCCCCCACCCTCTCCCCTTAGCACATGTACATCCTTAACTCTTCCTATCATAATCCTATTTACCACTACATAATCCATCAACGCTCTATGTACCACCCTTCCATCCACCACCCTCTCCCATGTGTACTTATGCTTGACTTTCTTCCGAAACACTATATTTGCTATCATCAACTCTCTAGACACATTTCCACCATCAACTCTCTACTACGATTCTTTCCTGGAACTCCACATTTCCCAACCACTCCATCAATTGGACCATTTTCTACCCTAGCATTAAGGTTTCCAGTTGATATTTCTCCCTAAATCCTCTATGCACTCATTTAAATCTTTCCAAAAGGCCTCCCTTTCCTCTACACTCTTCTCACTGCCAGGACCATATGCACTTACAAAGACCCACATCTCCTTTCCCAGTTTCACCTTCATCCACGTTATCATTGAAGAAACCTCCTTCCACTCCACTACACGTCTACCTATCTCTTCACTTACTAGAATAGCCACCCCTTCCCTCCCTCGCCCTCTCTTCACTCCTGATAACCTCCCACTTACACTCCCAAACTTACACTCACCCTTCCCTTTCAACTTAGTTTCACTCAAAGCCAACACATCCATCTTTCTCCTCACAAACATACTGCCTATCTCTTCCCTTTTACTCTCATCTATACCACATCCACGCACATTAAAAGCCCCAAACCTTTGGGTGCTGGTCCGAAAACTCTCAGACCCTCTTATGCCTTTACTTTTTCGTTTAGGAATGTCCCCTGTAGGGCTACAAGGAGAAGGATACCTACTCCCAATCCCCGTCCCTTTCTTCTCGCCTCTTACGATCCAAGTGGAAATACTTGGTAGCAGTATTCTTTTCCCCCACCACAGGGAATTCCCCCACCACAGAAAATGAATACTCAGAGAAATGGTACAGGACAGCAGCAAGGGGTTGGGGGACAGCATAACGGAGGGACAGTCATAGTAGTATATATATCATATATTGCAGTAATTCACAAGGCACACGTGAAAATCATATGCAGAAAAAAACACTGGGAAATAAGAAGCTTAGTCCGAACGTTTTCGTCTATTTAAGACATTATCAAGGAATGCACAGTTACAGAGACAAAGGTGGATATATAAACATAAAGTAGAAGACAAGCTAGGAACATGGGAAGGACACACAAGATGCTTCACAATCAGGTAGAGCCGATGTTTACATATACGGACGTTTGGTCCATGACGTTACGTCACCCCGGCTTAGTAGCACTTGGAGAAGTTCTTACAATTTTATCAATAACAAAATCATCAAGCTTAAATAATCCTAAACTGAAATTGATATTATGGTCAAAGGTTTGTTTAATATGACTGCATTCAATAATGTTTCTTTCTAATAAGGATCTACAAGAAATTATTACATTAGAATTATCCCAGTCAATAGGATGATTGTGGTCTCTTACATGGACAAAAAGGCCACTGGAACTTTGCCCACTCCTTACACTATATTTGTGCTGATTTATCCTAGTTTTTAAGTCTTTACCAGTTTGGCCGATATAAAATTTGTTACATTTAAGGGATGGTATGGCAATGGGAAATCCTGTGTCCCCAGTACTTAGTAACTTGTACATGGAAATCTTTGAGATGAAACTACTACCTAGGATTCTTCCCCAACAAGTTGTTTGGAAAAGATATGTTGATGATATCTTGTGTCTTTGGCCAGTTAATCGTAACCTTGATTTATTTCTTGAAAAACTAAATGGTATGGTCCCTTCAATCAAATTTACTTTTGAAATAGAAATAGAGAATAAGTTGCCATTTTTGGATATTTTAATTAATCGAAATGGTAAACAATTTAAATATGACGTTTATAGAAAACCTACTAATGTCGCATCATATGTCCACTTTTACTCGGCTCATCATCAGAAGACAAAACTTTCTGTCTTTAGTTCTATGTTTATTAGAGCTTACAGGATATGTAGTCTGGAATTTTTGGATGATGAGCTGAGGAAGATATATAGCATAGCTTCTGAATTAAAATATCCAAAGCACTTAGTAGACACATCTCATAAAATGGCTTACAAAACTTTCCATAACACCTCACACGTAAGAAAAGTATTTGACAAAAAAACCTTTTGGTTCTTCCTTACAGTGAGAAATTAGTTGGTCTGCCTAATATTCTCAAACAATTCAACATCAACTTGGTTTTCAAAAATAATACTATAAAAAGTAAGCTCATTAAAAATTCACCTGAAGTAAATGAGGGTTGTGTTTACTCTATTCCATGCCTTAAATGTTACAAATTTTATATCGGCCAAACTGGTAAAAACTTAAAAACTAGGATAAATCAGCACAAATATAGTGTAAGGAGTGGGCAAAGCTCCAGTGGCCTTTTTGTCCATGTAAGAGACCACAATCATCCTATTGACTGGGATAATTCTAATGTAATAATTTCTTGTAGATCCTTATTAGAAAGAAACATTATTGAATGCAGTCATATTAAACAAACCTTTGACCATAATATTAATTTCAGTTTAGGATTATTTAAGCTTGATGATTTTGTTATTGATAAAATTGTAAGAACTTCTCCAAGTGCTACTAAGCCGGGGTGACGTAACGTCATGGACCAAACGTCCGAATATGTAAACAACGGCTCTACCTGATTGTGAAGCATCTTGTGTGTCCTTCCCATGTTCCTAGCTTGTCTTCTACTTTATGTTTATATATCCACCTTTGTCTCTGTAACTGTGCATTCCTTGATAATGTCTTAAATAGACGAAAACGTTCGGACTAAGCTTCTTATTTCCCAGTGGTTTTTTCTATATATGTATATATATATGTATACATGTATATATGTATATATGTATATATGTATATATGTATATGTATATATATATATATATGGACATATGTATATATATATATATATATGTACATATATATATATATGTACATATATATATATATAGTATATATATATATGTATATATAGATATATATATATATATATATATATATATATAAATATATCTATATATATATATCTATATATATATAAACAGAATAAATGAATAACGAAAGTGAACATTTTGGCAAAGGAACATGGCATGGCCGAGATAATGAATATGGAAAGAGGTGAAAAAAAGTCCTCGTCCTATGAATAACGAGAACGGGATATGGCAAAGTAGAAGTCATTAATGATAAATGCAGGAGAGAACAATTTATTTTCATTTATTTATTTATTTATTTATTTATTTATATTTGAAAGAATGAAATCATAACGCCGATGGGAAATTTTAATTGTGGAGAGGTGAGATGGGAGGAGTGACAAGCAAGTGGAAGTGAGAAATCATGGGGGCAATATTCTGTCAAATATAACAGTGACCCAATGACTGAAATGACCTACAGGATATAGAGGCAAGGGTACACTAGCAAGACTTTATTCAGCCTTTACAAAGAAGCCTGATGCGGTGGCATTACTGAGATGAAAATAGGAAAAATTACAAAGAAAATCTGCTTGTACGAGATGAAATAATATAAAAAGTCAAGTAAGGAGTATACGCCAGGATGCGCTTAGTTATGGCCGAAGCTGCTACCTTTACCCTATATACTAGGAGTGTTGGGGCAGGTAACTGCAGTCATTGCTGGGAATCGACCCCGAGATTAGGAGGATCCCACACGCTTCCGATAAAGTCATCTGCGCACAACACCAAGAGGACATAAACAATCGAAGAGAGACTGACTGACGGATGCAAAAAGGCATAACTGTCAATACAGAAACATTATTTCATGGAACAAACTGGAATTAGAAATGGTTTAGGCGGACGCCATAAATTGATTTAAAGCTTAGTCTGATAAACTGAAATATAGGGAAGGAACTTCATTAGCACAGCTCCTTCTGCGTATATTACAGCTAAGCACACACACACACACACACACACACACACACACACACACACACACACACACACACACACACACACACACACACACACACATGTGACATAAGAGTAATGATGTGTGTAATCAGGCGTCAGTATCTACACAAGACACTTAACCAGGTTCGAGCAGTGAAGGTCACTCGTGGACACGCAGGTGTGATACTCGACCTTGCTACTCACCCGAGTTGGTGACTTCCTGAGGAAAGCATAATGCCCCACTGGTTCAGCTGGCTCTTATATACTCAGCCACTCGTTAACATCCTGCTGTTCTTGGTCCTCGTGCCCGGTTTTGTATTCCCTTCCTCCGCTTTCGTTTCGATTCCACAGCTCTTCGTCATTCGCGCAGAATACATGAATGTATTATGAAATGTAGATGAATGAATACCTGAATATATAGATGATCGAAAAAATACAATCAATCAAATAAATGAATAAGTAAATAAGTGCAAATAAAAGATAACTGAGTAGAGAGGAGAAATGGTGACAGAGCGCATAGACAAGTAGTTTCTAAAGAGAACTGAATCTCAGAGGATAAAGGTGACTTCAATTCTGTGTAGTGTTTGATGGAAACCATGGGAGAAGGACATAGGTAATGGGTTCCCAAACTTTTCAGCTCATCAACCTGAAAATCTTAAACTTTACTAGGTAAAGTTTAAGGTTTTCTATAGACCCCCAAACTATTAATTCACAAATTATGTCAATTTATTAATATTATTGGTGTTGTTACTGTTATTAATGCTATTATTATTATTATTATTATTATTATTATTATTATTATTATTATTATTATTATTATTATTATTATTATTATTATTATTATTATTATTATTATTATTATTATTATTATCATTATTATGATTATTATCATTATTATTATTATTATTATTATCATTATTATTATTATTATTATTACATTTGTTATTGTTATTATGATCATTACTATTATCATTATTATTATTATTATTATTATATTTGTTATTGCTATTATGATCATTACTATTATTATTATTATTATTATTATTATTATTATTATAATCTTAGTTATCAATAGTGTTATTATCATCATTATGATTGTTATAATTTTTGTTGTTGATATTATTATTTCAATTCTTTATTGTTGTTCTTGTTTGGTCTCATAAATCACTTATGGTAATTTTAAAGTACTATAGTCGCAATTTTCGTGTTTGTGGATTTTACTTATTCTATTCCTTTATTCTTATTCGTTTATTTATTTATTTATTTATTTTCATCCGTTATAAAAGGGCCAAATGGCAACGTTCATCAAGGCGACGGCGTTCCAATAATGATAGACACTTTCACATATACATAAACATAAGTGTTTTAAGATATTTATGATTTACCAATAGCTTTAAGAGTGATATATATTCTTTATTATATTACTATAAGTAATATTCAAGTCAATAATATTACACAAGCTCGTCATCTTGATATTCACGATGTGGCTGTATATGCGAGATTCTCCCTACATGCACAGAATGGGGAGGATTTTCGACTCAGATTGAACTGACATGGTTTTCTTTAAGTTTAGATATTGGTTGGTTGATTATTCTCACTCTTTCAGTACGGGAAGAGAACAGGATCATTTCTTGCTAACCATTTAATCTTAAAGACTGCCTTTCGACCCCACAGTAATTTACTGACCCCTTTCGACCCCACAGTAATTTACTGACCCCTTTCGACCCCTTGGCTATTTGTCGACCCCTTGGATGGTCTCATCGACCCCTGGGGGTCGATATCGACCACTTTGGGAACCCCTGATCTAGACACTGTCCTAATTCGACACCCTTACTTTTGTGGATGCTAAAGCTTACCTGACCTTGATTACCAATATATTTCCTCTACAGGATGTAATGAAACTGCCTAGTGTGGGCCTTATGGTCTAATGCAGTCTCCCTTTCTCTCCTTTGCTCTTATGTTCTTATTATTGCCGTACAGCTTCACTGTACGTAGTAACGTGACCTGCGCGTCACGCACTCTTATGTATAAATAGAAATTACCTACTGTACTCTCTCTCTCCTCTCTCTCCGTCTCTCACTCTCTCTCCTATCCTCCCTCCCACCTCCCCCATCTCTCTCTCTCTCTCTCTCTCTCTCTCTCTCTCTCTCTCTCTCTCTCTCTCTCTCTCTCTCTCTCTCTCTCTCTCTCTCTCTCTCTCTCTCTCTCTCTCAATAATCATTTGAACAGCATTTTAGTTTTCTTAAAACATAGATTCCTTCCATGTCCTTTCCAAGTTAACATGGTTGACCTACTGCCTTTTTAGCCAGACGATTTTATTCCCTTAGGGAGCAACCCGTCTGTTAATTATGTGCTAATCTTCGCGCCTGATTAGGGTGACTGACGCAGGAGTCAGGGGAGTCTTCTTTGGAGATGTTGGGTGTCATGTTTAACGGATCACTGTCTTCAGGCCACTCTTCGGGGGAAGGCAACGCTCGCACTCTCAAGGAAGAACTCTCACCGGACGGGAGATACCTCTACCTGACACAGGCTGTCAAGGACGACAATGGAGACGTGTATGTAAGGAAATGCACATACAAACTCCAAAGTGTAGAGACCCTGGTAGAGCCTCTACACAAGGACTTAGGCGATTTTCTTTTCCAAGTATTCCGGACTTCACTAACCGATGATCAGGACAGGAGTTCTGTGAAGGAAGAAGACAGTGGAATAGATATGAAAAAGTTTGATGATTATAGAAATCAAGGAGATATGGCAAGGTCAATAGGGTCCCAGACATATCCAGGTAAAATTCACAACGATGGACCTGTAAAAGAGCGAAGCATTATTAGTGATGGAAATACAAGAATTAAGAGGGAAACTGAAAATAAAGGCTTTGATAATGTAGAAAGGTACGTTAGAAAGGAAAAAGTTAAATCAACAAGTAAAAATGAAGAAAATAAAGATGAAGAAAAAAGTAAAAGTTCAATAAAAAGTAATAGAAATAAAGTGAAAGTAATAGATATAATACCCGGCAGTTGCGGCCGTCGACGAAGTGGGAGCATATCTTCTTCAGGTGTTCCTCGGCAGACACCTCGCTTCGAGAACCACATCCTCCAGAGGGCACCTCGAATAATTCCTACTCCAGCAAACTGGAAAGAGAGAATGAGTAGTAGTTCCAGGAACTCTACTTCCTCTTCCGAACAGGAGCGACCAGTCCACTTCGATAAACAGACTTCAGGATTGGGACCCTTCAGGTCGTTGTTGAACAAATTGTCTCCTAAGAACTTCGAAAGGGTTACTGAGCAAATTCGCCAGTTTCTCAGTGATAACCCATCGGCAATTGAGAGTGCGGCGTCTTTGGTCACAGAGTTCGCAACTCATCAGCAGTTCTATTCGAGAACGTACTCGAAACTCTGTAAACTGCTCCTTGAGAAACTGCCCACAGAAAGCGCCCAAGCCTACACCAACCATCTAGTGCAGGAATGTCAACGCCGTTTTGAAACGGCAAAAGATTTGAATTCTTCCGGAGAGAGTCAAGGAATTAAACTCGACAATAAGAAGAAAGCAATATATAGCGCTGTGCAATTATATTGCAAACCTCTGCCTGGATGGCATTTTACGGCCGAGAAGAATAGCCTCCTGTGTACAATCTCTGTTGAAAAAACGAGATGAGGCTTCCCTAGAAGCGGTGTGTACCTTTTTGGAAACGGCGGGTTTGACATTGGACCAGGCGGCCCTGTCCTCCCCCGTTGGAGCGCAAGCTGTCAACGCAATCTATGCCTCCGTCAGTGAAATCACGGAAAAGAAGTTGACTAGCAACCGCATGAGGGACCTCTTATTGGACGTCCTCGAGCTTCGACAACGTCGCTGGAGTCCGCGAAGGACAAAGGAAAATCCTCAGAATGGCCAACATAATTGAAAGGAACTAATAAGAGGTCGCCGCAATGTAGAGGAAATCGTAACCAAACGATAATCGTAATTAGAAAATCGTAACCGAAAGAAATCGTACCTGATAAACCGTAAGTAGAAAAATCGGAGCTAAGAAAATCGTAAAAAATATCGTAACAAGAGAAAAACGTACTAAAAAATCGTCCATGTAAAAAATTGGTATGGCAAAAAACGGTATAGAAAAAAACCGTATGGCAAAAGATGGTATGGCAAAAAAACTGTATGCCAAAAAAATTCCCTCAGCTGAATAAGGAATCTAGTGTTAGCTAGAATAATAATAAAAAAATATATATATATATAAATATATATATATATATATATATATATATATATATATATGTGTGTGTGTGTGTGTGTGTGTGTGTGTGTGTGTGTGTGTGTGTGTGTGTGTGTGTGTGTGTGTGTGTGTATGTATATATATATATACACGTCATAAACATTGTTGGGTTAATCCTGTAGCTCTGGGAGCTTTCCCTCAGCTGATTAAAGCCGCCTGGCGACACTGAACAAAAATTAAGGTTAACTATTGCATTGTTGACTAATAGAAATCACCCTAACCCACCGCCGTCTTATATTTCCTCTAAACTAAATGAACTTGTTTAGTATTATCTCCATAACGGGATAGGTAAATGAAAGAGTAATAGGGAAAGATGAGGTAAAGGAACTTTGAAATTTATGAGAGCTGGTAGGGCACCTGGTCTGGATAGGTATCATGCGGAGTACCTGGAAAAGGGAGGTGCAGTTATAGTGGATTGTCTAGTGAGGTTGTTTAATGTGTGTCTGAGGGAAGGAAGGGTGCCGGAAGAATAGAGGATGTCTGTATACTTTTGCTTTACAAAGGAAAATGGGACGAATGTAAATGGAGTGAATTTGAGGGAACGAAAAATGAGATGGATAGATGGGGCGAAAGGGTTTTTGAGCAAGATGGGAATGCCTGTTGAGCAGGGGAGGGAGAAGGCAAGGGGTAGGGGTAAGTGAAGAATGGTTATATATGGATAGTATCTCTCCACGTCTTTTCAATTTTTCGCATAAGAAGACGAGGAGGGAGGGTTAGCATGTTGATAAAGCGACACTGTTGTGTATGTGTTCTGTCTTGCTGCATTGCCTCTGACCCGGGTAGTGGGCAGGAGACAGGGATGACCCTCCGTCTACGAGGAGCTGAGGTAAAAGGGAAACAATGGGTGGTGGATGGGAGTAGAATGGGTAGGAACGAGTGCATCCCTTGGCTGGCTACCCCCCCTTATTAGGTGGAAGAGGTCCTTGGTATATAGAAGAAAATATTTTACAGTGCGAAAGTGATTAATACAAGTCGTCTTGAACAGCAGATACAGTACTATCATGGTACTGAGGATTTTTTCCGATTCAGCCTGATTGTCATTTTCTGTTCTGCTTTGTCTCTTCTGTCTATTTTTCCCCGTCAAGCTAAACCAGGAAAAAATCAGATAAATATACACAGACACAAATACAAACCCACACTGAGGTGCGTATATGGAATAGGCTTGTATGTGTCATCCTGTTCCTTTACTGTTCACTTGACTGGCAGGACATAAGAAATGAAAGAAAGGGAAAGGATGGGGAAGTTGGTAATGAGTCATCCCCAATGGAATAGGGATTGGGGTGAAAGCTCATCAAGTAACAAAAGATGTGTGTGCGTGCGTGCGTGCGTGTGTGTGTGTGTGTGTGTGTGTGTGTGTGTGTGTGTGTGTGTGTGTGTGTGTGTGTGTGTGTGATTCACCATGGTCTTGGATCACGTGTGGGACTCGTGATCGACAGTTAACCTCCCGGATGAGAGCTCAGAGCTCGTATGACCGATTTATGGGTAATACCAAGGTCTATATACACCAGGTCTAACCGTTTGAGCCGTTCTGCGCAGCTTCTGACGTCATCTGGCTGCTTCCATTTTCTCTTTGTGAAACACTGAAGAAAACTGTGAAACGCTAAGATAGACTGGAACTATTATATTTTCCCCCCGTTATCTCTCTCTAGCTCATTGCTATTATCAGTGTGTGTGTATGTGTGTGTGTATGTGTGTGTGTGTGTGTGTGTGTGTGTGTGTGTGTGTGTATTTATATACTTGTATTTTACAGGAAGGGGATATATCGTCGTGTAGGTTTATATGGGTACACGTTCACATATGTGTGTGCGCGTGTGTGTGTGTGTGCGTATGTACGTGTGTGTGTGTATTTATATACTTGTATTTTACGGGAAGGGGAGATATCGTCGTGTGTATTTATATGTGTATACGTTCACATGTGTGTGTGTATGTGTGTGCGTGTGTGTGTATTTATATACTTGTATTTTACGGGAAGGGGAGATATCGTCGTTTGTGCTTAAATGTGTACACGTTCACATATGTGTGTGCATGTGTGTGTGTGTGTGTGTGTGTGTGTGTGTGTGTGTGTGTGTGTGTGTTTATATACTTGTATTTTACGGGAAGGGGAGATATCGTCGTGTGTGCTTATATGTGTACATGTTCACATGTGTGTGTGTTTGTGTGTGTGTTTGTGTGTGTGTGTGTGTGTTTGTGTGTGTGTTTGTGTGTGTGTTTGTGTGTGTGTGTGTGTGTTTGTGTTTGTGTTTGTTTGCAGGGAAACGATGAAAATTAACATTTGGCTTACTTCCTCTTTGGTTTGAGCCACAACCCTTAATGTCACAATAAGCCATATTGTCAAGATCTATATATACCGGTATATATAGATCCTCATTGTCAGAATATAACTAATTGCGTGGAGCGGTGCGACCGGGGGCAGCAACATACCCGAGTGACGCACCAGCTACAACTGACACCGTTGGGACGCGCGAACCCCACTTTGAGCAACCAGGTGACGTCACGGGCCCGCTGCGCCAACACCCTCGAAATTCGGTCGGAAGTGGTTAGACCTGTCACCTTACACGCACACACACACACACACACACACACACACACACACACACACACACACACACACACACACACACACACACACACACACACACACACACACACACACACAACTCCCCGCCCACGAGAGTTGGAGTAACACTTCGCAGCGAAGTGATACTGAAATTGTTTCACCCCTGGGCGGGAGTGTGTGTGTGTGTGCGCGCGCGCGCGTGTGTGTGTGTGTGTGTGTGTGTGTGTGTGTGTGTGTGTGTGTGTGTGTGTGTGTGTGTGTGTGTGTGTGTGTGTGTGTGTGTGTGTGTGTGTGTGTGTGTGTGTGTGTGTGTGTGTGTGTGTGTGTGTGTGTGTGTGGACGAGGGAGTCATATGAGAGGTACAAAGAAAAGAAAAGAGAAGTAAAACAAAAGGTGAAGGAGGCAAAGAGGAGAGCAGATGTGAAATGGGGTAAGATTATGACAGAAAATTTTGAAAGTAATAAAAAGATGTTTTGGAAAGAAATTAAGAGAGGAAGAGGAGGCGAATCAAGTAGAGAAGAAAAGGTAAAAGGTGCAGATGGAGATATGATAATGGAAGAGAAGGCAGTAAGGGGAAGATGGGCAGAATATTTTAGGGAATTGCTAAATGTGAAGGAGGATAGGGAGGGAAAGATAGTTGCAGTGGGAAATGCTAAGAAAATGACCGTGATGAGTGAGGAAAATAGAGGAGAAACAAGGAAGGATGAAGTGAAGGCAGTTGTTAAGATGATGAAAGCAGGTAAGGCACCTGGTCTGGATGGATGCCATGCAGAATGTCTAAAAAAAGGATGTACAGTGATGGTGGACTGGCTGGTGAGGTAATTTAATGTTTGCTGGAGAGAGGGTAGAGTGCCGGAGGACTGGAGGAGTGGCTGTATAGTTCCACTTTACAAGGGAAAATGGGACAAGTGTGAATGTAGTAGTTTCAGAGGGATTAGCTTGTAAAGTGTATGTCAAATAGGTTCGAACGGTAATACTCGGGAAATTTGAGAAGGCGAGAGAGAAACACACGTCACACCAACTAAGATGTGTTTATTCGGAATAACACAGGCTAAATTAAGCTTACACAAAAATTAAATTATAAAAACAAATTGTAACTTCCCTGAGTGGGGAGAAAGAGACTGAAGTGTCCTGCTCGGCAAGCAGACAGGTCTCTCTTGTCCTTCGACGACGACGAGCGTCGGAAAAGAAGTGCCTTCCAGGTTCTCCATGCCCTTCCTTTGCACGTCCGTGAGGGTGAGGGAGAGTGGAAGGCATGGATCTGCCCATGCGCACAGCAGTAGTGACCTCGTATAGGGACAGTTGGCAGCACTGGAAGCCAAACATGACCTCACGTTGACAGTCCTTCTGCCGGTCAGGTGTGCTCGCTGACCAGCACCAAGCTCCAAGCTCCAAGCTCGTCACGTGACCCACGTGACAGTGTAGTTGGGAAGGCTTATGGGAGGATCTTGATTGAGAGGATTAGGAGAGGAACAGAGGGAGTAATTGGTGAGGAACAGTGTGGATTTAGGACGGGTAGAGGTTGTGTAGATCAGATCTTTGTGGTAAGACAAATATGTGAGAAAGCTATAGGAAAGGGGAAGGATGTTTTTTGGGCTTTTATGGATCTGGAAAAGGCTTACGATAGGGTAGACAGAAAGGCTCTGTGGGAGGTTATGCAGATATATGGGATAGGAGGAAAGCTTCTAGGAGCTGTCAAGAGTTTTTATGAGAGTAATAGAGCTTGTGTCAGGATTAGAAATGGAGAGAGTGAGTGGTTTGAGGTAAAGGTGGGACTTCGTCAAGGATGCGTTATGTCGCCCTGGCTGTTCAACTTATACATGGATGGGGTAGTGCGAGAGGTAAATGCAAGGGTAGTGGGTCAGGGATTGGAGATGGTTAAAGAAAATGGAGAAAAGTGGGAGGTGAGCCAGCTGTTGTTTGCGGACGACATTGCGCTTATGGCAGGATCGGAGGAGGGATTGAGGAAGTTGGTGACAGAGTTTGGGAGAGTATGTGATAGAAGAAAGCTAAAGATAAATGTGGGTAAAAGTAAGGTGATGAGATGTACAAGGGGTGAAAGTGGCAGTAGACTGGAAGTGAGCATTAAGGGAGAGCGACTGTAGGAAGTGGATAGTTTTAGATACTTGGGTGCAAGTGTGGCAGAAAAAGGTGGGGTGAAGGTGGAGGTAGAATGTAGATTGAGAGAAGCGAGTAAATGCCTTGGTGGGTTAAAGAGTGTAATGAGGAATAGACATTTGGAAATGGATGCTAAGAGGAGACTGTATGAAGGAGTGATTGTACCAACAGCACTGTATGGGGCAGAAACATGGAACATAAAAGAGGAAGAGAGAAGGAGTTTGAATGTGTTTGAGATGAGGTGTCTGAGAAGTATGATGGGGGTTACTAGGCTAGATAGAGTGAGAAATGAGGAGGTGAGGAGAAGAACGGGGGTGGAAAGGGAGTTGGGAGATAGGGTTGATGAAAGAGTATTAGGATGCTTTGGATACATGGAAAGAATGAGTGAAGAAAGACTAGTAAAAGAGGTATGGAAGGCAGATGTGGAGGGAGTGAACATGAGAGGACGTCCTAGGATGAGGTGGATGGATGGGGTGAAGGGGGCTTTGGGGAAGAGGGGAATGTCTGTTGAGGAAGCACGGGAGAGGACAGAAGACAGGGGTGAATGGAGAATGGTTGTATATGGATGATGTTGTGATGCATGAGGTGGAATGGGTGGGGGATGGGGGGTGAGGTAGTATGTGTGAGCAAAATTTGACGCAGCCCGAAGGGATTTCTCCCTGTCTTCTCCTTTTATGCAATGAGGGGACGGAGAGGGGGGGTTGCCGATTTAATGAAGCGGCCTTGCTGTGGATGTGCTGTGTCTTGCGACACTGCTTCTGACCCAGGGCAGTGGAGAAGGTGCAGGGATGACCCATCATCCAGGAGGTGCTAAGATAAGAGGGAGGGTGGAAGGGTGTGGAGTGTATTCAGGGATGGAATGGGTGGGAATGATTTTATGCCTTTTCCTTTTTGGCTACCTCCCTTGTAAGGGGGAAAAAGCCTTGGTATATGTATGTATATTTACCGTAGTAACTTCATCCTAGGCTTTTCCAAGGTTTCAGTTTGGAGTTCTCTTTGAGGTGATTTGTTTACGAATACTGAGCTAAAATAGTTGTTTAGAATATCACATTCCTTCATTTGAGTATTCAGGTTGACCGTCAGCAGATAATAGTGGGCCAATGTGATACCTAATAACTAGAGCCCGGATTTCTAGCATTTATTCTATTATTGCTATTACGACTATAAATGCAAATAAAAATTTGCATTTATTGCAAAAAATGCTACTTTACTATATACGCTATTTTGACCAGACACAAAGGCAAAAAGTAGTCATTATGCAATAAATGACTATAAAACCTGCACAAAGTAGTAGTACGCATCTATACCATTAAACATATAATAATTTAATTATCAAGTAACGCTGAATAAATAATTGATATAACTAAGTTTGCCATACTTCAACTTTCTTTAATTTTCCTACTAAAGAAAACGCAAAAAATATAATTGAGGAAAATTTATAGAATATAATTAAAAGATAAAAGTGTTTTTTTTTTTTGTCAAATTAATTAAATTATAAGCAACAAAAATTAAAAATGGGTTATGTTTACATATAATAGTAATGTATAATAATACATTGTAGCAATGTATAAACATGTGTCACGTGTGTACCTAATCTGCATTCCACGTGAATTGTGCAAGTCACTGTTATTGTGGTCACGCCACTACCAGTTACACAAGTGATTGAACCTGCTATAAAATGCCAAAAGTGAAGCAATCCGATGGAGTGCGTATCCGAAATATACTTTAAGTATGCTCCCGTCACTTCAGTAGAAGTTGAGCGGACATTTTCAAAAATGAAAATGATTCTTTCAGATAGAAGATTGTCGCTTACAACGGAAAATATAAATAAAATGTTAATTATTTCTTGTAACAATGTTTAATTATTAAGAATTACTTTGCTTTGTTATCTATTCTATAGTTTTTAACTATATGGTTTCCGATTAAAATAATAACTTTCTCTCAGTTTTTATAGCTGCCTACACATGAAAGAAAACTGCTGAATTTTAGCCAAAACTAGCAAAATTTTACGTGCTATTTTGCTACAAATAAGAACTATTTTGCTAGAAATAAAAACTATTTTGCTATGATACCTGCAATATCAACTTTTTTTAGTGCTATTTTGACCAAATTTTTTGCGCTATTTTGACCACTTTTTTAGGACTAGAAATCCGGGCTCTACTAATAACCTTTTTATCTCAAATGTAAATATAGAATTCTTTGGGATTCTCTTTGAATTTATCAGCGATATTCATTTCGTATTATTTTTTTCTATTGTCTTATTTAAATTTCTCTGCATTATTACATAACTTTGTCATTAGATGCACCTGAGCACTTGTATTTCTTATAAGCCTGTCTCTCTTTAGCAATACTTTTTTCAGTTTCTTTGCCAAGCCATTTTGGGCGAGCCTGATTTGGGGGGCGTGTGTGTGTGCGTGTGTGTGTGTGTGTCTTTAATTTTGTTTATCATTATCATTATTATTATCACTATTTATTTAATTTCCGAACATGAAGAGGTGGCATCCGGCGACTGCTCCTCTCTTTCTCCAACTTTAAGCCAGTGACAGAAATAGTCTCACATTATCTTTGGTAGAGCCCGAGGACCGTTGCCAGCCATTGTGGGGCTGGGGGTTTCTCACTTGGTGAAACACGAGGTAGACAGTTAATGAGTGCTTGCAGATGGAAGCAGTTATGCACACCACCATTTTGAACGTTTTGTCGCTGGTGGCAGCGGACCCACATGAACTCTTAAATCCCTCTTTTCTGCTGCTTTTGCTACCTAGGTCTCTTCGGGACGGTTATGTCCTCCAACGATAGAAGCGTTGGTTATCAGCGACGAAATACAAATTTCCCGTCCCATGTCGTGTGGTCGCTCATGATGGGAAATATGAGAAAGTTCGTTGTGATGTGAAAATCATATTTTGAGACCATGGAGAAAAGGTACATCCATTCTTTAAATTTTCTTGCTTTTCTTGTTATGTTTCCGAATGTAGAAATAAAGTCCTTGGCTGCTTTCTGGTTCAGAAAACCATATTATGCAAGATATCATTGCAGCTAAGACACATTAGATGTGCCTTATATTTTAATATTTTCATGTTTTTATATTCTAATATTTTATTATTTTTATATTTTATTATTTCTATATTTGATTATTTTTATATTTTTATCATTTCACATTTTTATTGTTTTATGATTCTATTATTTTATTTATATTTTTATATTTTTATATTTTTATATTTTCATATTTCAATATTTTAATATTTTAATATTTTAATATTTTAATATATCTATATTTTCATATTTTTATATTTTTTATATTTTATTTTATATACCATTTTGCATTTTATTTTATATTCTATTTTAAATTTTATTCTATATTTTATATTTTATTTTATTTATTTTTTGTCTCGTCCTCAAAACCGTGTTTTCGATTTTGTGCTAGAGGAGAGTTTCATACCTTTATTCAGTGGTGGTAAAATTAAATTTATTGTGTAAATTGAAAATGACAAGACCCATAGACTAAAGCACGGTAGTGATCTTTTTATTTCTGATTCAGAATATAACTGAAAAACACTATCTCCTAATGTACCGTTCCAGCCAATGTAAATTGAAAATACACTCAAAATCCCTATTACCATAACCACTTTGTATACGTTCCTGGAATCTTCCCCCATCGTCTGTAATTCCTACCCATAACTGCAAAATAGAGTGAGATCAAACAAATTCCAATTACTGACAATGGTATCCTTGCAACCGCGTTTGCATTCCGTCTACCTTTGAGATCTTAGGAGCGGATGGACAACCATGGAGAAATGACCCAGTATTTCATGCATTCCTGTCTTGTACGAGATGTTGACTGACTCACCACGAGAATGTATACTTTTCTGCAGGATCTAGATCAGTGGTTCCCAAACATTTTCAGCTTGCTACCCAGGTTACCGTGCCACATTAAACATGTTACCACCTTTCACAAATGTCAACACTGATATATATGGCTAAATTAAAATACTAGAGATATTTTCGTTCGTTTATTGTGTTTAAACATTGTTCATCTTTAATGACTATTGCCAAAGATGTCGAGAACATCAGTGAGATGGATGGAGTTGCATGCTTGAAGCTAATTGAGGAATTCTTGACTTCATAATTTTCAGAATTCTTATTTTTTTTATCATCCCTCCATTACTCCGAGCATTTTTAAATTAACCCCCAGGGGGGTGATTTACCTCCAATTTGGGAACCACGGATCTAAAGGGTTAAGTCTCTACCAACGCTAAGAAGAAATCTAAGTCACTTCACATTTCTCCAGGGAAGAAGTCCAGAAACACGTCACCCCGATCTAGACGATGCATCCAAGCACCTGGATGAATTCTGGCTTCATTGATGACATGATCACCAAATTTTATCCTGGATATCACTAGTCAGCTTCATTACTATGAGAAACAGGTTTGGTACCCCATGAGGATCGTCTGTAGGTCGAAGAAGCTACTAATAACTAAGAACGAAATTAGGGAAAAAAAAATACAAGAACGTGGCGTGTCCTCAACGACTTCTTTAGAAGACATCTGGATCGTCGCCTTCGCCGAAGGTCATTATGAGCTCAAAGAGCTTGGCGTCGCTGCCGTCAAGGCCCTTCTTGTATGCATTCTTGATGAAATCCTGCCTCATGCATACCATAATCTCCCTCTCCTTGATGCACTTCATGAAAGCCACCATCCCTCCTAACTTCTGCACCAGAGGATGCTTGGCTTTCTCAGTTGGAAGGCATTTCTGGGGACGAAAATATTCTCAGTTAAGATTCATTTTGGCCTCCATCATTTTCGTATATGTTTAAATCTCTGTTGATGAATTACAGAAGTCGATCTACTTACTGCAAGATCATAACAATAGTCCACGGCTTCGTAAAGGTCAGCCCTCAGGTTGGATGAAACGTTGAACTCATCCAGTGCCATCTTCATGCCTTCTGTCTTCGGCTGGCCTTCCTCATCAACCTGACGTTAACGAACAAGTAATGAATCAGTGAAGGCGTCCTCATGACAGCCACAAGACCGTAAATGTTTATCTTCTCCAACAATATTTGGATCTTTTACGCATTTTGTCATGTAATAAAAATTAATGCGAGCGTAAATAGCTTTCCTATTGGATATCAATTATAACAAATGTGTAGAACTAATAAATGTTGTTGATGGCAAACACTTGTAAACGTTTACGGTTTTGTGGATGCCTTTGTCAAGGTCTGATTTGGGGATAGTTATGAGAGGGCGGAAGAGGGGAGGGGGTGGCAATATGTTGGGAAAAATATTAGGTTATTAAAATACAGTGGTTAGAAGTAAATGAAGTGATAGACGTTGTATCATGTTGCGTTGATGTTTATTCTAAATGAACGTTAAAACTTCGAACTTTGCGACATGACGTCACAGGACTCAAGTGAAATGAAAGCCAGCGACTTGCGCGCGCGAAAAAACAAAACAAAAAAAAAAACTTACGAAATCCAGTTCCTGCAGAGTGCATCTCGTTAACTCCACCTTATTTATGATCTTATCGACGTAGCTCGGTTCTTCGTGGTCAGCGTGGCGTTTCTGTGAGAAATCAAAGTGAATATTTCATACGGGGGGATACGAAGATGGGATTAGATTATTTGTACACACCATACATGTATATTTGAACTGACTTACCTTTCTGTCTTGTGCAGGATAACCACCCACAACCCTCTGTCCCTGTCCTAGAGCGTAGTGGTAGTGGAAAGGTAAGGCCACGTATTTAATATTGACATTTTGCGCGTCCTGGGGGAACAAGAATTCGGGTAGGGCCGCCACGGACTCGGTGGCTCTGACATGTATTTGACTGTGGGCTTCTCCTTGCCCCTCTTGCTGCACGGTCTCCTCTTTATGAACGTGATCGTGGTTTTCTAGTTGTCCATCTTCATGAGTATGTTCGTGGGTGTGCACTGTCCCATCCTCGTGGGTGTGTTCATGGGTGTGGGTAGTGGGCTCACCAGCCTAAGGAACGAGGAACGAAGGCAGTACAAAATTAGAGATTCATAAATATGTATTGATTGTGTTTATCTTCTTCATGTGGAACACGTGGGACTCTCGTACACAAAAAAGAAAACTTACGTTCATCTTCATGTAGCACGCTACACCTGCCATTTTGAATTTGTCCATGTACTTATCCATAATTTCTTCCCCAAAGCAATTCAACAGAATCTGTGGTCACAAGAAAAAAAATAAAGAAACTATCTCAAAATTGGAGGCTAATATCAGTATAGAGTATACAGTTAGTCGCATGATTGTGAATTTATCTTATTGACGGGCAGGTAAAGTATTTTTGATGAAATTATCGACGGAGGAACAGGCTAGGAGTCTTGAAGTCTTACCGTTTCGTAGGTGTAGTCTTTCAGAAGCCGTTCAGGGATCATCCCGAAGTTGGCCACGGCCGACCCCAGCAAACATAAGAGCAGTAGTGGACGCATCTTCCTGTTTTAGAAAAGAAGCTAAGGTTTGAGACAAATCCAAGTGGCAGGTTATTCTAGATACGAGGAAACTGGTTATGTAGTGTGCAAGGAAACAAACACACACACACACACACACACACACACACACACACACACACACACACACACACACACACACACACACACACACACACACACACACACACACACACACACACACACACACACACACGAAAATTAGAAGATAAAGACAAATAAAAATGGTTGGATAGGAAGAGATGCAGCAGAGGAAGAAAGAACAAAAAACAAATTTAATGGAATGGTTGAAAAAACTTCCTGATAGACAGATACGTAAGAACAGTACTAAAGGTCAGTAATCAGAGAAGTCCCACAAGAACCAGTAATCCGCTTACAGACGATGCAAAGATCACGAGGAGAATAGAAGATAATGATTGCAAATTATTGCAGAAAGGTCTAAACAGAATATACGACTAGAGTTAAGCGTGGAAATTTAATTTCCCTTCTAAAATGCAAAATGTTTGAAATGGAGTCCATCAATGAGTTGCTCAAAAGGAGATGAAACAGTGTAGAAGAGACCATGATTGTTAAGGTCAAAAGGACATTTTTTAATTCGTAAAATGTTGTTTTTGTTCTCATATTCACTGACCCTCAGCAGATCATAACGTGTCCATTAGTGACTTTGATGATGACTTCTGTGTTGACACTGTTCATTCTGCAGTTGTGTTCCCTCAAGAGACCATGGGCGTCTTGCATAGGATATTGCAGAAGCTCAACCTTTCGAAGAACGCGCATGCGTACGCGCGCGCACACACAGACACACACACTAATTCAGCGATCCGAGTTCAAATACCCCCCTAGGACTGACAAAAAAAAAAAAAAAAAAAAAAAATCAGCATTACTGCACTGCGAGCCGGCACCCCAACTCTGGTTGGCAAGGAGTTGTGTGTGTGCAATTACCTTGTTGTATTTTACGGGATGAGAGCTATGCTCGTATTGACCCGCTTTTGTATCTTTCAGCATCCAGTTTGATCTTAAATTCTTGTATAGTTTTTGCACTCACTGTTTTCTCATTCAGTTTGTTCCAGATATCTATCATTCTGTGTTGGATGCTATTCTTTTTCAGATCTCTTCTGTAACTATCCTTTTCAAGTTTCTTTTTAAGTCCTCTTGTTTTTCTCCTATCCCACTTTAGCAAGTCATCTCTATCAAGGACTTCCATCCCTCTCATAATTCTGTAGATGGTTAGTAGGTCTCCTCTTTCTCTTCTTTCTTACAAGATTGGTAGTTCGAGTTTGGACAATCTTTGTTCGTATGTCAATTTGGAGAGTGTTGGTGCCATCTTTGTCGGTGCTCTTTGAATTCTTTCTAATTTCTTTATGTTCTTTTTGGTACTAGGTGTCCATAGTGTCGCAGCGTACTCCAATTTTGGTCCTATCATTGTAAATAATATTTTCTTTACCATTTCTTCATCCATGTAATCAAAGGCCACTTTCATTGATCTTGATAAATTGAAAGTTTCCCCGACTAATTTGTTGACATGCTTGCCTGGTGTCATGTTATTTGTGATAGTTATTCCTAGGTCCCTTTCCGAGTTGACTTTTTTAACTTCCTTTGTACCAATTTTATATTGTCCCGATATTCTGCTTTTGCTTTTTTCCAAATTCCATTATACTACATTTCTTAATGTTGAAATTCACTTCACACTTCTGACTCAATTTCCAGACTTTGTCCAGGTCTTCTTGTAGTGATTTGCAATTTTCCTCTGTACTTACTCTCTTTAGTAGTTTTGCATAATCTGCAAAGAATTCATATATTACACACCCTTTCTCCATGTCATTTATATATACGGCAAACATTATCGGAGCCAATACAGAGCTTGTGGGACTCCACTTATAATTTTTTCCTTATTTGAGTTCTTGTCTCTGAGTATCACCCTCATTTTTCTCCCATTGAAGAAATCTTTCATCCATTTCAATAACTTTCCTTGTATTCCACCCATTGTTTCAGTTTTTCTTAGTAGCTTTTTGTGTGGTACTTTGTCAAATGCTTTTTTGTAAATCTAAGAAGTCACAATCTGCCCATCCGTCCCTTTCTTGAATTATTTCTATTAGCCTCGAGTAAAAGTATATCAAGTTTGTGGCACATGATCTTCCACGTCTAAATCCAAATTGTTTTGGATTTAGTATTTTGTTCTCGTCCAGATATTTAATCCATTTACTTTTAATAATTTTTTCGCATATTTTTCCTATTGTACTTGTAAGGGAGACCGGTCTGTAGTTGGTTGGATTTTCTTTGTCCCCTCCTTTGAATATTAGTACGATATTTGCATGTGTGTGTGTGTGTGTGTGTGTGTGTGTGTGTGTGTGTGTGTGTGTAAGTTCACAGCATTAACCCTAAATCGGGTTATATGTGAACCTTGAGGTCTTATCACAAGTCCAACACGTGATCTAAGACCACAGTGAATCGCACTAACACAAGTACGTCCTCCCACTTCCAAGGAGACACGCAATCTTACATAAGTGGATTAGGTCATCAGGGAGCCCAAGAGAATAAAGAATCCTTCACTCCCCCTAGCACCCACATTTCCGTTCACCACCCACTCCCATTTCATTCCTAACTCCCTCTAAACTCCCCAGCAAACCCCCGCTCCACACACCTCCGTCTCCCTAAACCCCGAACACTCCACCCCTTTCCTTCTCTCTCCCCTGCCACTCTTTGTCTGCCTATTTACCACCCTCCCAATGTTTCTTTTTCTTCTTTTATAACTCCCTCCTACTTATTCTTTTTGCTG
>NC_134810.1:27681161-27688112 GCF_046742065.1 Oratosquilla oratoria
AGAGATCTCCGGCGGCGCCAACCGATGATGACTTGCCAAACCCCCCCACCCGGGTTATATAATCCTCGTGGAATTGATTACCCTTTAGATTCTTTTTTGCCACTGAAGAAGCACCAAGAGTTGTGGAAACACGTTCTGGATTTAAGCAAATTATGTCTGCTACCTTTCAGCATGACATACGTAGAAACGTTACCGCTTATAGAAGGCAAAAATACTTTAGGAGAGAAAAACACAAGAAGATTTGTCATAATAAGCTTGCCATTCACTTTAATGAAGTATGCTTGAGGGAAAATCTCCTGCCCGTACACACACACACGCACACACACACACACACACACACACACACACACACACACACACACACACACACACACACACACACACACACACACACACACACACCCACACACACACACACACACACACACACACACACACACACACACACACACACACACACACACACCGGTGTGTGTGTGTGTGTGTGTGTGTGTGTGTGTGTGTTTCCAACCGTCGTCTAAAGGGATCGAACCGAGACCCAAGCCGACACCTTTCCACTATGCCATAGAAGCTTCTAAAGGACTCGAACTTGGAGTTAACCTAAGGGCCGAAGAATCAAGGCTGACTGCGAACTGCCGTCCGTACCTTAGTTTCACCCGAGTCCCCGAGCTCAACACATGACGAATGTAAAGGTTGGTCCGGATCCTTGCAAACGCATCCGCCATAACAAATAGCTGAAGTGAGATGCTCGTCACAGCGTTACCATATAAATCTTTTCCCGACTACCGCCTCGGGGATCAAGTCAAAGACCCACCCAGATGCCAAGACGACACCTTACCACTACGACATGGAAGCTTCAAGGTGCCGCCTTGGAATTTCGCTGGGTCTCGGTTCGATCCCCGAGTCGACGGACGGAAAAATATTTGTATATCGCTGTGACGAGCGTTTCACTTTACACACACACATACACACACACACACACACATACACACACACACACACGCACACACACACACACACGCACACACACATACACACTCTCACAAACGCACACACACACGCACACACACACACACACACACACACACACACACACACACACACACACACTCACAGACACACACACACACACACATAAGCACACACACACACACACACTACACACACACACCACACACACACACACACACACACACACCACACACACACACACACACACACATATATATACAGTATATATATATATATATATATACTGAATATATATATATATATTATATATATATGTATGTATATATATATGTATATATATATGAATATACACATATATATATATATATATATATGCACACACACACACACACACACACACACACACACACACACACACACACATATATATATATATATATAGTATATATATATGCTGTATATTATATATATATATATATTATTTAATATATATATATATGTATGTATATATATATATATGAATATACATATAATATATATATTATATGCACACACACACACACACACACACACACACACACACACACTCACCAACTCACACACACACAAACACACACACACAGACACACAACCCGGTGGCGGATTGGTAATGCACTGGCCTCACAAGCCGGAGAACCGGGGTTCGATTCCCCGGCCGGGCGGAGACAAGTTGGGTTTGTCTCCTTTCACGTGTAGCCCCTGTTCACCTAGCAGCGAGTAGGTACGGGACGTTAGTCAAGGAGTTGTGACCTTGCATTCCCGGTGTGTGGAGTGTGAGTGGTTCTCAGACCTACCCAGAGAACTGCTAATAAAGAGCTCTGAGCTCACTGCCGTAGGGTGGTGTCTGGCTGTCTCGAAAAGAGGCTGCAGCAGATCCGAGGTGAATACACACACACACACACACACACACTATTTATATATATTATATATATATATAATATATATGTATACACAAATATACACACACACAAATTTATATACACACGTCTACACACACACACACACACACACACACACACACACACACACACACACACACACACACACTATATATATATATATGTATATATATATATATATATATATATTATATATATACATACATACATATACCAAGGCTTTTTCCCCCTTCCAAGGGGGAAAAAGCCTTGGTATATGTATAACTATAACTTGGTATATATATATATACATAACTTTCTAGCTTTGTCTCTTCCTGTCACATATACCACCTTTATCTACCAAATTATATTGTAGATAAATCACATCTGGAATTTGCAACACACACACACACACACACACACACACACACACACACACACACACACACACACACACGCACGCACGCAGGAAGTCTTCGTTGCCCTGGCCATCGAGGGTGATTCACCTCTTGTTTACACAATGACAAAGAAAAAAAAGAGAAAAAAATATATATTATATAAGAAATAAACAAACAAACAAACTGAAAAACTGTGTTCATGAATGATCTGTAAGAAAATTTTGTTGCTGTTTTTGGATTGCTTGGGAACAACATTGGTATGCTCATCTAGTTTTCGACAAGAACGTCGTTGGGAGAGGGAGGGAGTTTGGGGATGTGAATGTACATGTCGATTCACATTTGAATCGCTGCCTCATCAAATATTAGCGTGGTTTAGGGGATTAGCTAGAGTTTGATCTGACACGTTTAATTAACCCGTGAGCGGGCAGTAGATTAACCTCAGGTCTGAATAAAATCGTATACCTATAGTTAGAATAATGTTTAAAAGTTGAGCAGCTTTTTAGAAGAGTTGGTAGAATATAAGCGAGTTTAGACCAGGCAGCGTACCGTCACGCTTACCTCAATAGATTTTGTTATGTTGCAAGTGATTTCATTCAGCTAAGGGGAAGACTCATGACAAAAGGCGATCACATAATATCGATTATAATAAAAAAAAGAAACAAATGGGAAATAAAACGTCGAATGTTTCAGTTCAGCATTTTTTCGTTCTTCACTTTTTCTTTTTAAGTCATATTCAACGGACGTGACATTAGTGTGGATATTTGTGATTGATCAAAGACGGTTGTTCCATTTTTCCGATTCCCATTTTCGTTCAGTATTTAGTTTTCAATTATACCCTTAGAAATCAACTTCCTCCTCTCCCGGTGATGACGTCAACGCCCCATCCAGTACTTCCCAGATCCTAGGGTGGAACTCTCATGGGAGGACGTGCTACCGAAAGCAACATTCTTCATAAAATGACGAATTGTCATTATTGGGCCTGGGTAACGAAGGTTTGCAAAATAACTTTTCAAAAGAAGAGGTAAAAAATTAATACAAAAATAATTAAAGAAACGGGAAGAGGAATATAGGAAAGAAAAACATGAATCATGTTTCCAGAATGGGTGGCGGAAGAAGACATCAACTCTCCTTCAAAGAAAGAAACGTATTAATGAATAAAACAAACAATTTTAAATTTTCATATTTGACCCCCTTACTCCGGGTGCCGCAAGCCAGGACAGTAAAACCAGTGCTTCTCTCCAAAATTATATTTAGTAAACAAATGCAACACCCCATAGTATCATGATGTCATCAACATGTAATGAGCAAAGAAACTTCATTAAGTTGTGCTTTCCTACAGTACTTTATAGATCACCGTCACAACAATATCACAGTAGCTATTTCTGTTTGAAAAAAAAAATATTAGTTCAACCAGTGCAGTGACGCCATCATTAGCAGTGAAATTAAGTAAGATAACAAACCTACGATTGCAAAGCTATTTTTACTTTCGTTGAATGTCAAAATAATCCACGCGGGTTATTTACCCCAATTTAGGGATCACTGTTTTACGGTATTAATATATTTTCATTGCGGTAATGTTGATGTATATATATATATATATATATATATGTATATATATATATATATATAAATATATATATATATATATATATATATATATATATATATGTATATATACATATATATATACACATATATATATATATACTATATATATATATATATATATATATATATATATACTGAAGAAGCTATTGTAAGCGAAACCGGTCAGGAATAAACTCGATAATCAGATAAAGACCCGTGTTTCCCCCTCCACCTTTCCCATAATACTGTACATGTATATATATATATATATATATATATATATATAATATATATATATAAATGTATATTATATATATGTATATATATATATACAGATATATATATACAAACATATATATATATAAATATATATATATATATATATATATATATATATATAACTGTATGTATGTATGTGTATATATATATATATATATATATATATATATATATATATATATATATATATATAGATATATTTATGTATTTAGAAATTATTTGAGACAAATGAGAGTAATAGGCGGGGGAAGGGAAAACGAAGATGGGTTTCAGAATATGTCCTAACGTTTCGGTCTCTATGACCTTCAGAGGACTCGCTATAATACATCTTGATCACAAAATTTATATCTAGAGAAGGGTTTATATGCCTTTCCAAAGCAGCCAGTCTTTTAGAAATTGACGCTCTGGAAAAAACCTGATGCTCGAAGCTTGACGAGTTCCTCCCACTGCAGATATAAATTTTGGGATCATGATGTATTGTAGCGAGTCCTCTGAAGAAGGTCAAAGAGACCGAAACGTTAGGACGTTTTCTGAAACCCATCTTCGTTTACCCTTCCCCACCTATCACTCTACTCATATGTATGTACAACACTGAATGGGTCCCAGTGAACAGATTTACATTTATCAACCACAAATCACTTTAATTCTAATCCATCAACCTCGAGAACCTCGAGGAGGCATACATGCAGAAATTGAAACGTGATACAGCTGATTACTCGAACCGGGGCTAGCACGTGACAAGTGATAGTGACTTAATCGATTGCGCGATGGGTTAAGTCACTATCACTTGCCACGTGCTAGCACAGTCCACGTTTCAGCTGTGCCTCCCTCGAGGTTCTTGTTGGTATTTAGAATTAAAGTGGTTGATATGTATATATATATTATATATATGTATATATTTATACATATATATATATATATATATATATATATATATATATATATATTTGTGTGTGTGTGTGTGTGTGTGTACACCACTCATATAGCCCTGTCTTTCTCATATTACAACTGTTTATCAGTTAATCCAATCATAAAAAACCCCAAATAAATCCAAAAACCACCCCCTCCAAACAAAATCACTTTTCAAAACCTAACTGTATTTTTTTTTTTTCCACCACAAACCCACAGACACACAACATCACCACAACCCAACCACATAAATGCCAACAAACCCCACCCCAATAATAAACACACCCCAAGGACAACAATAAATATCTATAAATTAATAAAATAATTTACAAAATATAATAAAAAATATAAACATAAAATAATAAATAAAAACACAAAAAAAATCAATAACAATAAATAAAAATAATTAATTATTACACAAAAAAAACCACCAAAATCCATAATAACAAAAACATCCCATCACAACCCACACACCACACCTTTCACACACCCCCCACACCCCCAATTACCCCACCACCCCACCCAGACAAACAAAACCAAACCCACACACCCTTCCACCCCTCATCCACACTCATCTCAACTCAAAAAAACCACAATAAAAACGCTTATACATCAAACTTAATACTTCCAACAATAACAATCATAAAAAAAATCCACAACTCCAAAAAAAACCCAAATATACACACCCAAAAAAAAATGCAACTTACCAAGTTTCTAAACACAATAACACATGTAAATGATATACCCATCCTATAAGACAATAAAAATAAAAATAATAAAAATATATATAAATAAAAAATAAAAATAAATCAAAAAAATAAAATAAAAATACATAAATCCATATCACATAATTTTATCTAACTCTCTCCCTCTATTTTTACTCAAAAATTATACCAAAATAACACACCACACACCACATATCCCAACACACACACACACACACACACACACACACACACACACACACACACACACACACACACACACACACACACACACACACAACATGAGCTCTAGGTTCTGATCCAGGCATTTCCCATAAATCAGACTACATGAACATTGGTCTCTCATTCAGGAAGCTGTCAATCATAGGTTTAACACGTGATCTAAGACAATGGTGAATAACATACGTATTGGAGCGAGGGTGAACTGCTCGATATGCGCATAAATAGTGAGTATCGATAATGGCTGAAATCAAAAAGAAACTTATTATTTATGGCAAAATGAATGGAATTAGCAAAAGATGAGAAAACCAACACGAATCAACTAAGCCCAACTGATCTACGACAAACTTCAGTTTCCAGTCTTCGTACAGAGATTGGGTATAGTCTACAGACTACTGTCGAGTGTCGACATGTTTAAAAAATCTTTTTGATGATTGTCTCTTAAGATTTCTTTTTTGTATTGTGATGTGAATTTTGTGAAATTCTAAAGACAATTTAAGTACTCTATTCCAATCTGATTACCTAATACGATGTGGTTTATACGTAACCTGTAATTTTATGTTGAGTTGGACTATGAACCTGTGTGTGTTCAGACCATGAAAATATGGCGACAATACTGGATGTCTTGAGCAAGGAAATTCGTCAAGATATGAACATATCCAAGAGTGAGTACAGTTGCCACCATTATAGAAATGATTATATTTTTGAATTGCACCTTGTTGAAAGTGATAGAAATAGAGGTAGAAAATATTGTTATTATACACACACACACACACACACACACACACACACACACACACAACACACACACACACACACACACACACATATATATATATATATATATATATATATATATATATATATATATATATATATATAATTTTTTTTTTTTTTACGACGAGGCAACATTAATGTAGGTTTCCTGTGTAAGTCAACATCAGT
>NC_134810.1:27688612-27693612 GCF_046742065.1 Oratosquilla oratoria
ACACCTTGCTCTATATTGACATTTGGTCTTTCATTGACATTCAGTGCCTCATGGACATTTGCCCCATCACGTACATCTGGTCCCCCACGGTCATCCGGTCTCTCATGGACACCTTGCCCCCTCCGTCACCGCGTCCCACACCGACCACCTACCTGTACACTGTAGAAATTTTAGCTAGAATTACTCTAGTTAAAGCTCTCTAGATAGTGTACACATCACTGAGAGTGCTATAGCTAGACTTAGTCTCCGATCTCGGTAGAGTTGTAGTCTATCTAGTATCGTAGTGGACATGAGGTGGAGAGCACGTATCAAGACTGCTCTAGATCTATTTGTCGACACAAATAGAGTTTGTTGCTCTAGGTAGAGAACTCTTGTACAACGAAAGTAAAATGACGTCAGAGGAAAAATGAAAATGGGGTAGTGATCAGACAGTGCTATTAATACAGCAATATGAAAGGCTTCCAGAATTGTGGAAAGTGTCGTTGATAGAGTACCACAACAAAGAGAAGACAAATGCATTTAAATAAATGACAAAGACATTAAATGTTCATGACTCGGAAACCACACGAAAGTGACATAATCTGCGTTACCAAATGAGCAGTGCAATGAAGAGAACAAAAAAAAAAAAAAAAATAAGGAAAAGTGGCATGGACATCTTGTCTTTTAATTTTAGGGGTAACTTTTTCCAGTAAATATTTATCATCTTCGGCACACATACGTAGAAAGTTATAAGATATCGCGTCGTCTACAACCATTTCTCTGAACAAGTTTGCATATGGTCCCTTTTCATTTCATCTGACTTTCCTTATTCTTACCCAAATAGTTTCTTTCTCTTATTTTTCTTCAAATCCTTCATTATGACTAATGTCGCAGCTGCCGCAACCAGGTGCCTGGGCAGTGACATCTCACCGCACTTAAATTTCAACTCTGACTGAGATATCCACATCCAACGAACTCCAGTGTACACTAACGGTAGAGCAATCTCGCTACATTTAATCTATTACTCTCTATCGAGAATAAGTTTTAGGTCTAGCTACATTTTGATCTACAGTGTTCATACACTTTTAGAAATTAATGAGTAAGGGAGTCCCAATGAAAAAAAAAATATACATATATATATATATATATATATATATATATATATATTTATATGTATATATATATATATATATATATATATATGTGTGTGTGTGTGTGTGTGTGTGTGTGTGTGTGTGTGTGTGTGTGTGTGTGTGTGTGTGTGTGTGTTTGTGTGTGCTTATATCTTCACTTACTAGTATAGCCACCTCTTCTCTCCCTCGTCCCCTCTTCACTCCTGAGTACCTCCCAGCTACACTCCCAAACTCACACTCGCCTTTCCCTTTCACTTTAGTTTCACTCAAAGCCAACACATCCATCTTTCTTCTCGCAAATATACTGCCTATCTCTTCCCTTTTACTCTCTTCTGTACCATATCTATGCACATTAAAAGACCCAAACCTTAGGGTATTGATTGGAAAACTCCCAGAATCTCTTATGTTTTTTTTTGTGTGTTTTTTTTTTTAGGAATGTCCCCTTTGGGGCTACAGGTAGTAGGACTCCTAATCCTATCCCCCGTCCCGTTTTTTGTCTCCTTTTACGACTCAAGTGGAAAGACTTGGTAGTACCATTCTCTTCCCCCACCACAGGGTAGGCGAAAAAAGGAAATGAATATTCAGAGTAATGGTACAGGACAGCAACAAGGGGTTGGGGGACAGCATAACGGAGGGACAGTCGTAGTATAAAAGTGTCATAATTTCTCTATGAACAGAGTTATCCTCTATGACAGACAAAATGATGAGTGGCTCTGGTCTTTAGGGGCGCCCCATATAGACCCTAAAATATCAACTGCATGCTACTGTGCTACAATATTGTCTCCGGTCCTAAGCGTCTTCGACAAGAGATACCGGACAAGTAAGGCGAGGACGATTATCGACCGACACATCATCTTGGGTTTTGACTTGGACGAATTTGTTATCTCTCTCTCTCTCTCTCTCTCTCTCTCTCTCTCTCTCTCTCTCTCTCTCTCTCTCTCTCTCTCTCTCTCTCTTTCTCTCTTTCTTCCTCTGTTTTTGTTTGTATATGCACATGTGTATGTGTGTGTATGTGTTTATGTGTGTGTGGTTATATGTGCATATGTTAGTGCGCGCCTGTGTGTGTGCACATGCGTATATGCGCGCGCGCGCGTGTGTGTTTGTGTTTTACTTAATTTGCCTAATTATAATGTACAAAAAGTAGAAATGTTCATGGGTTCCTCTCTCGACTGTGTATGTGTGCTCGAGATAGCGAGCATAACCCTCTTTTGGTCACTTAGGTCATTTGGGATGACCTCGATGACCTCGTCCTTCTTTGGCAGTATTTAACCTTGTCTGGCCCTCCTCATTCTCCTCCTATTCCTTCTCCTTCTACTCCTCCTCCTCCTGCTCCTCCTCCTCCTCCTCCTCCTCCTGTCCGTCCTCCCTGGCTCTCCGCATTCTCCTATTGTTCCATTGCCAACTCGAGGTCAAAGAGCTTAGGAGAACGGAGAATCTCTTGTTCACATTTCTCATCGAAATCATTGTATTTTGGAAACGCGTTGTCAGGCATATTATTTATTTTTCTTATGTGTAAAATGAAATTCAATGGTAATTGTATATTTTTGGTTGTAATTATTACTTTTTTATAATTATCAGTGTTGTCATTGTTGTTAGTATTATTATTATTACTATTATTGTTGTTGTTATTATTATTATTATCATTATTATTGATATTATAATCGTTTATCATTATCATTATTATTATCATTATTATTATTATTGTTATTATTATTATTATTATTATCATTATTGTTGTTGTTGTTGTTATTATCATTGTCATTAGTATTTCTATTATTGTTATTATCATTGTCATTATTAGTATTTTATTATTATTATTATTAATATTATTAGTTATTATCATTATATTATCATTGTTATTAGTATCATCATTATTATTATTATTATCATTGTTATTATTATTGTTATTATTATTGTTATTATTATTATTATTATTATTATTATTTTTGTCATTATTAGTTATTATTATTATCAATATTATTATTATTATTGTTGTTATTGTTGTTATCATTATTATTATTTTCGCTGTTATTGTTATCATTGTTATTATCTTTATTGCTATTGTATTTTTTATATACTTGGATATGTGTGCGTGTGTTTTTTTTTTATATGGATCTTATAGCACTACCAATATATCATCTGTCACGGAAATGATGAATGTTCTCGGAGACCCTTCGTCGGGTCAAGAGGATCTCGTCTCAATGAGAAGGGGCATTGTTTACAAAGGGTAGCAGTTGGTCTGTAAGACCTTCCCAAAGAAGACAAGAGACTCTCTTGATCCAGTACAAGTGGAAGGACGAAGGTTCACGTCTTCCTTCAGGCAAATATTGGAGCAAAGGTTCATCTTCGGGTTTACGAAGTCGTTGTGAGGGTTTCTACATGAAAAGTGAAAAATTGTGAGTTTTATTTAATGAATATCTCGTTATTCATGGTGTGTCTTTCGTTCAAGTATTTGATAGGTTTAGAGATTTTTGTTTTTGCTTTTATTCTTTATATATATATATATATATATATATATATATATCAAAATCAGCCATCCTGAGTCCACTGCTGAACAAAGGCCTCCATAGCATTCCATGATTCACACGACCGTGCCACTCTCTGCCACGTCACTCCTGCAAACTTCTCGATCTCGTCTCTCCACCTTCTGTCTGGTCTCCCTCTTCCACGCTTCCTATCTCGCGGCGTCCATTCAGTAATGCATTTGCTCCATCGCTCATCAGTCGTTCGCACCAATTTACCTGCCCAATTCCACTTCCTCTCTTTTACTGCTTCCACAATATCTTTCACTCTAGTCTGCTCTCTCACCCAACTTGCTCTCTTTCGGTCTCTCAGTGTTATTCCCATAATTGATCTCTCCATTCTCCTCTGTGCAGTCCTTAGCTTTGTTTCCATCGCCCTCGTCAGCTTCCAAGTCTCACATCCGTAGATTATTGCTGGTAGAATGCATTGGTTGTAAACTTTACGTTTCAAACATAAAGGTAGAGAGCCTCTCAGGATTTTATTATACTTACCAAACATTTTCCAACCAATTGTAATGCGTCTTTTTATCTCGTTATCATGATCTTTCGTCACCTTCACCATCTGACCTAAATAATTATACTCTTCAACTTCCTCAAGATTCTCATCATCAATTACAATCTCTTTACTTTGAACTTTCGTGTTGAACATTACTTTGGTTTTACTCTTATTCATTTTTAAACCTACTTTGATACTTTCTTTGTTTAGATCGCTCAGCATATCTTGCAAGTCGTCTGCTCTTTCTGAAATAAGAATGATGTCATCTGCAAATCTTAGGTGGTTCAAATATTCGCCATTAATCTTCAAACCTTTCTTTTCCCAACTCAATCTTCTGAAGATATCTTCAAAACAAGCTGTAAATAGTTTGGGTGAAATTGTATCGCCTTGCCGTACTCCTTTCTCGATTTTGATCTTTTCTGTATCTTTATGAAGTCGAACTATAGCGATACCTTTCGAATAAATCTTTTCTAAAACTCTTACGATCTGTTCGTTTGTACCCTGTTTGCGTAGCGAGTTTAGTATTGCTATTTGTTCTACTGAATCAAAGGCCTTCTCGTAATCTACAAAAGCTAAACACAGAGGTATATTATATTCTGTCGTTTTCTCGACTAGTTGGTTTATCGCCTGCAAATGGTCTAGAGTTGAATATCCGCTTCTAAAGCCTGCCTGTTCTCTCGGTTGGTTTCCATCTAAAACTTGACTCAGTCTATTTGTAAGAATCTTGGAGAATACTTTATATACGTTTGATAGCAAGCTAATCGGTCGATAGTTACTAAGGTCCTTCTGGTCTCCTTTTTTGTGAAGCAAAATCACTATAGCATTGCACCACGCATCCGGAACGCTCTCTTGACGTAAGCACTGGGTGTA
>NC_134810.1:27706112-27723612 GCF_046742065.1 Oratosquilla oratoria
ACACACACAAAAACACACACACACACACACACATACACACACACACACACACACACACACACACACACACACACAAATATATATATATATATATATATATATATATATATATATATATATATGCTTATGTATGTAATACACAGTATGATTCATAAGACCATCGGCATCAGCAGGTAGTCTTCATTTGTGTGTGCCAGCTGGTCTTCCTTGCACAAGGGATCCTCCCACGAGTAGCTGGCTGCCTCCCTTGATAGTCCAATGAAGAGATACGGAGGAACCGAGTTCCAAGTGGCGCTAAACCTGTTAGGACAGAAGCGGAGTGGAACGCAGCACTTTGCCGCACGGCCAGTTGAGTGTGATTGGATGCATCCTAATGCATTTTTTTTTTTTTGTCACGTTCTCTGAGCTGAAGAAAATCGCCTTGCATTCAGCAGAATGAATTTTGTAATCCCCTTGTTAGAGTAATGATTCTCAACACCCTCAGGCAAATAAAATCGCTAGGCGCTAGTAAGAATAGAACACATTTCATTGCCACCATGCCGGTAGATTTAATGTTCCATGGACGTCAATCACCAGGGATTATTATTCCTTGAACGTGGGTGGTTGAGTGGCCGTGAGTATGTATTTCATGCGACATATGCGGCTATATGTAATGCGGAGGAATATTAGTGGGCGTGAATATATAGCCAGCATACATGTAGCGCACAGGAATGCTGTAGTGGGCGTGAGTGCAGTGGGCGTGAATGCAGTGGGCGGGATTGGAGTGGGCGTGGAAGGAGGCTATTAGGATGCAGGAAACGCGTTTGCTTTCACAGCCTCTCCCTGGAGGTGGGGAGGAGGAGGGGGTAAGAGGAAGAGGGCTAGAAAGAAGAAGAGAGGGAGAAGGAGGATAGAAGGAGGAAGGGGAAGAGGGAAGGAATAGAGAATAGGAAGAGAATCGGTAGGGACAAGGAGGAGAATATGAGGAGGAAAGGGAGAGGGATGGAAGAGAGAATAGGAAGAGAATGGGGGGGGAAGAATACGAGGAGGAAGGAGAGGAGGAAGAGGAGAGAGAAGGAATAGAGAATAGAAAGAGAATGGGGAGAGTGAAGGAGGAGGATACAAGAAAGAAGGAAAAAGGAATACAAAATAGGAAGAGAATGGGGAGGGAGAGGAAGAACGAGGAAATAATAGTGAAGAAAGAGAGCAGTAGAAAAGTAGGAGAAAAGAGGAACAAAAATAAAGAGGACGAAGAAGGAAGTGAAAAAGGAAAGGAGGATAGTGGAGGAAGAGAAGTAGAAGGAAGAAGAGAGGAGGGAATAGCGTAAAAACAGGAGGAAGAGGGAGAAAGAACGAAAGGAGAGAACAGAGGAAATGAGGAGTATGGATAAGGAGAAGGAGAGGGAGAAGGATAAGAAAGTAAAGGAGAGAAGGAAGAAAAAAAAAGAGGAGGAGGAGGAGAAATAGGAGAGAAGAAGGGATTGGAAATGGAGGAGGACGTGAAGGAGATAATCTGGAAACCTAAGAGAAGTCTAGGGAGGAATGAAAAATACAGAGACCTGAGGGAAAGGCCTGGTGATTGCAATTTGGGGCCGTGAGATGGGGCAGAAGAAGAACGGGGAGTGATGGGAACTGGCAAGAAGAACATGTGGACTCGATATACGAAAATAAACTTTGGTAAAGCGAGGTACCTCCTCTTCGGCAAAATATAAACCCCGGAACAGGATCCATGAAAAGTCGATATGATGTGATCGATGAAGGAGTTTCAATGAGGAGAAAAAAATAAAGGAAAATAAAGGAAAATATAAATATGAAAGAAAATGGGGAACAAGAAATATAAATGTGAAAGAAAACGTAAAACAATGAAAATATGAATATCAAAGAAATATGATTATGGAAAAACCAGGAAGAAATTTTAATAGGTCAAAATCGTTAAGAAGGAAAGTTTAATATGAAATGAATACGCAAAAAAGAAAATAGAAGATAAAACTGAAAAAAGAAACGTGAATATAAGAGAAAATGGGAAACGAGGAAATACAAATATAGAATAAAACGGTGACAAAAATGTAAAAAGAAAAGAAGAAAAATATGAATGTAAAAGAAAACGGTAAGGAGGAGTAAATGTGAATATGAAGGAAAACGTAAAACAAGAGGAGAGCATGAGTATGCAATGACTTTAGGAACAGGAAGAGAACGGGAAGAAGGAATCTTAAGTGTATAAGAAGTCAGGAAAGAGGTGGATAGTTAAGAAATAGAAAAAACATATATGTAAAATAAAAAAGAAGATCAGGAAATTGGGAGAACTTAGAAAGATGAGAAGAGACGAGAGCGTGTTTAGTTAAGAGAAAGATGAAAGAAGAAAGAGAGAAAATATGAAGAACGAAGATACAGAAGAGGAAGTAAAGAGGAAAAGAGAGCCTTTCTGCTCCAGTTGCAATCCTTGGCTCTGATTATTGCCCGGTCTTTGAGGAGGAGGAGGACCGTAGGGAGGAGGAGAAGGAGGAGGAGGAGGAAGAGGATTGAATTAGCAAGAGGAGATGGCATGGAAGGGAGGAGAAGAAGAAGAAAGGAAGCAAAACAAAATAAAAATGGAGGAAGGATAAGGAGGGGAAAATGAAGGAAAAGAAGAAGAAAAAATAGGAAGACGAGAAAGGAAAAGAAGATGAAGAATAAACGAAGAAGAAGAGGAAGAAGAAGAAGAAGAAAAAGACGAAGACTACGAAACAGGATAAGCTGAGAAGGTAAGGGAAAGAGAATATTTCGAAAAGAGGAAACAAAGTTTTATAAAGTGGAGGAAAACGAATGAGAAAGAGAACTTTTAAGGATAGAATGAAGAAAGATGAGATAAATACGATAGAAGAGAACGAAGAGGAACGAAAAGATAATAAATGGAAAAGAGAAATTTTTGTCCGAAATGAAAAAAAAGAGTACAAATAAAGCCAAGGAATAGATTGGAAATAGAATAAAGATGGAATTTAAAGAGCAATAAAAAAAAAAGATAAAGGAACTACGATGAGAGAAATAAGAGAGATATTTGTATTGTAGAATGTGACTAAAGACCAGAGTGGAAGTTAAAGTCACAATAAAAAGAATGAAGAGGAATGGACGGGGTCGGAAAGAGAGGAATAGAAAGCAGATAAGGGACCAGAAAGGAAGCAAAACAAAAAGTTTAGATGCTGCAGAAGGGAAAATGGATGAGAGTAAAATGAAAGACGAAAGGGAAGGATGCTAAGGAATTGAGTGATCGAGAAAGAAGATTACATTCAGTTACGTAAGCTCAGAGAGAGGAGGAAAGGAAGAGCTGAAGAAGAGGAGGAAGAGGAAGGAGGTGGAGACTCAAAAATGGGGATGTAAATTTGTTAGAAAGACTATATAGTGAGATAGTTTAGATGACCAAGTATAATTCTGAAATTTATTCAGTTAGAAAAAAAATTGAATGAGGGACAAGGAAAGAAGGAAAGGGAAGATGGTGAAAGGAGGCCATTTTGTATACAATATGATAATACGGGCTGTGAATGGGACTACATATACATAATGACACCAAGGCTTGCTATGGCATGTACTAAGACAGGCAAGAAGGCAGGCTAGCAGACAAGCAAGCAGGAATGCCCACGAGTGTTAAGACGTATGTGAGCATGTATGCTTACACAGAAGCACGCGCACACACAAAAATACACAGACACCCAAACACACACACACACACACACACACACACACACACACACACACACACACACACACACACACACACACACACACACACACACACACACACACACACACACACACACACACACACACACACACACACACACACACACACACACACTCGCGCACGCACACACTACAACACCCCACGTTTGTTTTAATAGTGAGAAGAGAAGATGCTGGTAAAATAATAAGATATTTATTTTGTTAGGATGATGAAGCTTACAATTCATATTGCGAGTTTTGAATAGGCTTTTCATGAAAAGAAAAAATGGTTGCCGAGCACAGCACCAGAAAGTTGAAAAGTGGAATAAAGACTGATTGGTGGAAAGGAGAGAAGTGCTGAGAAGGAGTGGAGGATTGGAAGTGAAAGAGGAAGAGAGAATATATGAGGTTAGGTGAAGATGGAAGAGAGAGGTTGGGGAGATGTGGAAAAGACCAAGATAAGGATTAGGGAGAGATGGAAGGGAGCAAGAGAAAGAGAGAGGGGTGGAAGAGAGTAAGAGGTTGTGTGAGGGTGTGATAGAGGTTAGGGAGGGGTGGAAGAGAGAGAAGAAAGAAAGTGAGGAAGAAGTTGAGAGAGGCAGAAAAGAACAAGAAAGAGGTTGAGAGAAAGTGGAAGAGAGGAAGGGAGAAGTTGGGTGAGGGTAGAAGAGAGCAAGAGAGAGGTTAGAGAAAAGTGGAAGAGAGGTTGGGTAGATGTGGTAGAGAGCAAAAGAGAGGGGTGAAGGTGGGAGAGAGGTTAAGGGGAGGTGGAAAGAACAAGAAAGAGGTTGAGAGAGTGAAGAAGAGAGCAAGACAGAGTTTGGATGAGAGTGGAAGAGAGGTTATGGGAAGAGAGCAAGAGGGGGTGAGTGAGGGTGGGAGAGAGCAAGTCCAAAGTCTGGAATGGAAACAAAACGTGGAACTAGATTAGGCACGTGTCCCTCTAGAAACGAATAATTAGATTAGATTCGGGCACGTCGCGGGGGGGAGGGGGGAGAGGAGTCGGGGGAGGGGGAGGGGGGAGCAGGGCGAGAGTTTGGAAAGAAAGGAGAAAAGGAATTGGAAAGTATGAAAAAAAGGGGAGAAAGGAAGATGGATGGATGGATGGAGAAAGTTGGGGTGGTGGAGATGAGGAGAGGGTAGAGGATAGAGGAAGAAGAAAGGGAGGAGGGAGGAAAGGATGAAGGAGGACGAGGAGGAGGAGAAATGTATTTGGTTGAAAAGAGTGAATGGACAACAGAAAGGAATATATAAAAACAGTGAATGTTTGCGTCATTTGTCAAGAAAATTGAAAAATAGAGGGATAGACAAGAGTCACCTCATTTTGGTTTAACTTGCTCAAGAAGGAGATATTGTGTTATGGTCTGGGTAAGGTTGGAGCTGGGTGTAGGATGAGATGGTTGGTGTGTTCCGTATGATGATTTGAACAATGCGAATAACAAAAGTAGCAACGAAAGCACAATAGCAGCAACAACAACAACAACGATGACGACAGTTACAACAACAGTAGGAACACTAACACCAACGAAAATAACAATAACAACAGCAACAACAAGAACGGGAAAAATAATAAGACTAATGTTAATGATAATGATAATTATCCTTTTGCTGCTGCTGCTGCTGCTTTCTGTGCATATTACATATAAAAGATGGTAAATACAAAGTAATGTCCATTTTAATATATTGCTAATTTCTTTTTTACTGCTGGCACTATAGAGACAAAGGGGGCTTCGTTAACGATGATACGAACTGCAAACAAAGTAATAGCACATCTCTTTTTATCTCTATTAGGATTTTACCTTTTTTAATTATGCAATTCTTCATCGTACACGTAATTCGTACATATATATATATATATATATATATATATATTATGTATGTATGTATTTATGTGTGTGTGTGTGTGTGTATGTGTGTATATATGTATCCTATAACCTCTCTGAGATTTTCTTATTTGATATTGCCGGAGAATTGGCTAGTAATTTTCAGATTCAGCCCAATTATAGATCACAGTAACTTCCTAATTGTTTATTCTCCATGATGATATGTTTGTTTTGCCAAGACTAATATCACTGATTGTTGGTGTAAATTTTGTGTTCAAATAAATCTCCGAGGAGTTAAATAGAACAAATTAATTTTGGGGTCTGTGAACTAATCCTTCTTCTCTGAACCTTGTTCATAGGTATTCTTCACTGCGTTCAACTCATTCCTTCTTGTTATATATTTCTTGACTTGATTACGTAGTTCTTTGATTTGGCTACCTCCCTTGTCAGGGGGGAAAATCCTTAGTATACAGATAGGCAGACATATTTCTTCAGATTTTTTGTCTTTGCTCTCCAAAATCCACTCTTGTTTTGTTCACTGTAATATTCCTGATGTATCCTACTGTTTTTCAGTCATGTTCATATACATATACACGCACACAGGAGCATACGTACCTATCATATATATTATATATATATATATATATATATATATATATATATATATATATATACACATATATAATATACTGTATATATATATATATACATATATATATGTATATATATATGTATATATACATATACATATATATATATATATATATATATATATATATATATGACACACAGGAATCCACAGTCGGAGAAAATAAAATTCGAATAAAGAAGCCTATATTTCGGCTATCAACTGTAGCCCTCTTCAGGAAAGTACAGTTGATAGCCGAAATATAGGATTCTTCTTTATTCGAAGTTTATTTTCTCCGACTGTGGGTTCCTGTGTATCATTTACAAATGTGCTACTACATTTCTGTTTATATATATACAAGCCCACCGGCTGCGCCGGCCCAGCTACGCCGGGGGCCTTGGCCTGCGGCGCTGCGCGCCCTGGGCTACGCCCCTTTTTTGGAAAATAAAGAGTTCTTCTTCGAGTTCTTCTTCGAGTTCTTCTTCGAGTTCTTCGAGTTCTTCTTCGAGTTCTTCGAGTTCTTCGAGTTCTTTTTCGAGTTCTTCGAGTTCTTCTTCGAGTTCTTCGAGTTCTTCTTCGAGTTCTTCGAGTTCTTCTTCGAGTTCTTCTTCGAGTTCTTCTTCGAGTTCTTCGAGTTCTTCTTCGAGTTCTTCGAGTTGTTGTTTTTCTTCTTCGAGTTCTTCTTTTTCGAGTTCTTCGAGTTCTTCTTTTTCGAGTTCTTCGAGTTCTTCGAGTTCTTCTTCTTCGAGTTTTTCGATTTCTTCTTCGAGTTCTACTTCTTCTTCTTCTTCGAGTTCTTCGAGTTCTTCTTCTTCCTCTTCTTCGAGTTCTTCTTCTTCTTCTTCTTCTTCTTCTTCTTCTTCGAGTTCTTCCTCTTCTTCTTCTTCGATTTCTTCGAGTTCTTCTTCTTCTTCGAGTTCTTCTTCTTCACCGTAGTTGGCGGTGTAACCGATTTACCACCAAACGCGAAGGTGTGACCGAATTACCACCGGACGGCGTAAGCAACCATTAATTTTTTTTATATTAGAAGATATATGTAAATATATGAATATACATATACATATATATTATATGTATATATGCATATATATATATATATATTATCCATGTATACATATACACTATATAAATTTAAGACAAGCATATATATCAGAAGAGCTACAGAGAGCACTACATCATACGTGTAGTGCAAGCAGGCAGGCCAGATATGCAATCCAGGCCAACATATCAGTGGAGAGCCAGCCGCCGCCACACCAAATATGGATTGCGAGCGGCTACAATATATACTTAACGGAAGCTCCGTTCGCCATGTCTTGTATGTTGTGCGTATCGCTCCCCCATCCCACCCCACCAGACTCAGGAGCGAGAGTAAGAGCAGTCAGTTTTGCCTCGATCTCGTGACCTCTAACATAATTGGGTGCACGTGTCGTTTTTTTTTTTTTAATTGGTTATTTATTTTTGCGGTGTTTGAACTATAGCAGGTTTCCGGGTTTTTCTGTAGGTTAACCAGAGGATGATTTAGACAGAGAAAGAGAGAGAGAGAGAGAGAGAGAAAGGGAAAGTGAGAAAGGGAGAGAAAAAGAAGGAGACAGAGAGAGAGAAAGAAAGGGAAAGAGAGTGAGAAAGGAAGGGAGAGAGTGAGAAAGGGAGAGAAAAAGAAAGAGAGAGAGAGAGAGAGGGGAGGAACAGAGAGGAGAAGAGAGAAAGAAAGAGAAAAGAAAAAGAGGGAGAAAGAGAGCGCTTGGTTGGCTGACCGTGTCCTGGTATGGCGCTGCGTTCCGCCCGTATTGGCTTCGTTTGTGCAAGAGGGTGTTGCGTCGCCCGTCGTTGCGTGCGGGGACGGGCGCTGGTAGCGGGTTGCAGCGATGGCTGCAGAGAGCCCCTGGGCGTCGCCTTCGGGATGACTTGCAATCTCTTCCTTTGTCGCAAGGGCTTCCGGAGTGTGTAGATTAGTGGTTTGTTACTGAATATGGAAGTCGTTTATAAGGTCGCCTGTCTGCCAATATTTGTTAGTTGTAGTTAAGTTATTAATTAAGTTAATGAATATGTTTTGGAGTAGTTCGGGTATGGCAATCAGAGTTCTACACATCTTGGTTATATTTTCTTATTTTAGAAATACACCTTGAGACGCTACTCCAGATGAAGTTACTTTGAAGTAGATTTAAGTTAATGAATATGTTTTGGAGTAGTTCGGGTATGGCAATCAGAGTTCTACACATCTTGGTTATATTTTCCTATTTTAGAAATACACCTTGAGACGCTACTCCAGATAAAGTTACTTTGAAGTAGATTTATTCGAGTTCAATAAAATCTTTTGGCGGGATGTAAAAAATTTAATGGCTTACTTGCTCTTAAAGGTTTAATATTTCATGTCATACACTTCTCATAGTATATAAAATATTGCACTACAAATACAGTAGATTGTTCCTTCTTGTACCAATATAATATAGCGTCAGTATCGAGAATGCATTGGGACTAGGGGGAACAATTAATTTATTCCTAGATTTCTCCCTTTGACTGAATAGAATCGTCTGGTCTTAGCTAGAATAAAGTACATAAAGTGTAACAGGGGTTTCGGTGGGTTTAGATAACCCATGCCTGCCTGAAGAGTATTTCGTGTCCATAAGGCTAAAAGCACAGGTGAGCTGAAGAGTGATGATTCTGACAATGATAATATTGCCTTAATTTCACCCTCAGCCTAGCAAAATAGAATATCCAAAGTACAGCACGTAAAGATCGGTGTCTTCTTGAAGGCAAACTCTATAGTTGCTCCGACGGGCAAGGCAAGGAAGTCCTGAAGACGACAGTAAAGTTCTGAAAACTATAGTAGACAAGGAAGTACAGATTCTTGAGTGAAGTGAATAGTTCCACAAGGGAAGGAAAAGGACAGAAATAGAAGGGGAAAGAAAGGGGAGGAATGAGAGAATGAATGGAATGGAGGAAGAGAGAAAAGGGAAGGGAAACTAGTTATACCCGAGGAGGGAAGGAAGGAAAAAGAAAAGGGAAAGTTTGCATAATGGAAAGGAAAGGAAGGTAGGGAAGAGTTGCGGAGGGGAGTGGAAGTGAAGGGGATGAAAAGGAAGGAAACAGAAGCGAAAGGAATGTCAAGGGAAGTGAAAAGAATGAAAAAGACAACGGAAAGGAAATAAAGAGAAAGGAAGAAAAGGGTGAATAGGAAAGGGAAGGGAAAAGAAAGGAGGAGACGATCATGGAAAGGAAAGAGAAGAGGAAGGAGATGAAGGAAAGGAAAGAGAAGAGAAGAAAGGGACGAATAGGATATATAAGGAAAGGGAAGAAAATTGAAAGGTAGGAAAGGACAAGGGAGGGAAAAGAAGAGGTTGGAAAGAAAAGAACGAATAGGGAAAGTAAGAGGAAAGAAGGGATGAAAAGGGAAAGGAAACGAAGGTGAAGGCAAGCGAAGGAAAACCGTGCTCGGCGGCGCGGCGTGGCCCCGGACAAGACAGAAGGTTCGCCGCCGACAGTCCGGGGTTATGCTTCGACCTCAGGGGCCAGACGGCCAGCCCGGGCGTAATGGCGCACCGGCTGTTGGCGCACTTGTTGCTGTTCCTCCTCCTCCTCCTCCTCCTCCTCCTCCTCCTCCTCCTCCTCCTCCTCCTCCTCTCACTCGTCCTCTTCCTTTTCCTTCTCCTCCTACACCTTCTCCTTCTTCTCTCCCTCATCCTCATCTTCCTTCTCCTCCACATCCTCTTTCGCTTTCTGCTCTTCCTCGTCCTTCTCTTTATCCTCCTCGTCAACATCCTCTTCCTTCTCTTTTTCCACTTCTCTGCCATTTCTTTCGTCTCTTTCTCCTCCTCTTTTACCTTTTCCTCGAAGTTTGCGCGTACGTCGATATTATCTTCGGACCGTTGTGTACGTATTTGTATTTTTTTTTTTTTTTTTTGCGTGTGGGCATGCGTATTTATGGGTGGGTGCGGAGATTCTTGTGTACTTGTGTGTGCGTGTGTGTGTGTGTGTGAGAGAAAGAGAGAGAGAGAAAGAGAGAGAGAGAAAGAGGGAGAGATAGAGAGAGAGAGAGAGCGACCGTGCGTGCGTTCATACGTTCTGTTTTTAGTGTTTTATATACACATTTATCTTTTTGTTTGATTATATTTTTAGACATACATATGTTCTTACTGTCGTGTGGTCGTTTGAGTATTGTTATTGATGTCTCTATAGACTTTTGAGCAACATTGTTTTTTTATTGGTAAGTATTTGAATGCATATTCATGTATGTTCAGGGTTGGTCAACATTTTTTGGGTAATACGGACGTGTTCTGTTTGAAAGTATATATTAATTTTGGTGCCATTTTTATGTGTAGGCGTGAAAATATTGACATTTTCTAATAAAGCTTATGAGCAAACGAGTTTCGGATTCTGTGTATTGTGTTATATACATATACCTACATGAATACCAGTGTACTTGTATATTAACTTGCATGGGTATTTTGTGCAAATTTACCTCCGTATATTGGGTCGTTTATATATATATATATATATATATATATATATATATTATATATATGTGTGTGTGTGTGTGTGTGTGTGTGTGTGTATGTATGTGTGTGTGTGTGTATGCATTTATGTATGTATATATACATACATGCATGCATACATATATACATATTGAAAATGTCAGTATAGAAGAAAACGTTCGATTTTTCAGTATTTCATATTCCATAAGGTGATCTGTACACACACACACACATGTATACATGTATATTACACAGAGAACCCACTGTCGGAGTGAAAGAAAAACTTAGAAGAACGTTAACTTCTATATTTCGTTACTAGTATAGCCCTTTTCTGGAAAGTACAAGATAGGCAAAGTGGTAAGACATATATACTCCTCTGCTACAAGGAGGAGGACATAACAGGAATTCGGATATCCTACATGCCAGGCCGGATGACCTAAATCGATGAAAAGTCGCGGGGTCAAGCGTGGTGTCAGGTGGGGTGACGTGGTGGATAGGATTGACATTCTTAATGGTTACAAAAACTATGTCGATTGAAATGAAAATCTCTGCAGTCACCCATATCGGACAGGTTTTGTATGAAAGATGAGGCAAAGAGCAGCTTGCACGCGTAGTCCCAGGACCCACTTCTAACTGGCACGTCCCTGACGGCGAACAAGAAAACTCCTCATAGATATATGGAGTACCATCATTATGACGGCGTGGACCATTGGGTGCCGTATAGATATATAGGGCTCCACTTAATAAGGTGGCACCCAAGAAATATCTCACAAGAAACCCAGAAACCAATTGGCAGGGAGGTGAGATTAATGCCAAAATTTCTTCATAGCAAAAATGAATTGCACAACCAAAAGAAAGCCGGGCGTTCCTGTTGGATCATCGTCTCCTAAATGTCCAACCGCATTGTCTTATGTGCTTACGGACAGTATGCCAACGAATGTGACTAAGCATTGTCCAAGCAGATATAAGTCTTGAACATTAAATAGCATCAAATATGAAGATCTATACTTACAACGTAAGAAACCTCTCAAAAGACCACAGGCTGGAGAGTTTAATGGAAGAACTAGACAACAACAAGTGGGACATCGTGGGACTAAGCGAAGTCCGAAGAGTGGAAGAAAACCTGATACAGTTGCAAGATAGTCAACACCTGTTCTACTATAGAGGTAAGAAAAAATAAAGATCTCGTGGAGTAAGATTACTGATAAGCCGAGATCTTGCTAATAAGTTAGTAAAGAAAGCTTTATTTAATCGGCAACCTCCCCTCTACGTCCCCTCATACAGAAAAATAAATATTGTGGAGGCGGTAAAAGAGAGGAAGTGGAATTGGGTAGGTAAGTTTGTGCGAACGACTGATGAGCAATGGAGCAAGTGTATTATTGAGTGGACGCCGCGAGATGGGAAGCGTGCAAGGGGGAGATCAGACAGAAGGTGGAGAGATGAGATAGAGAAGTTTGCAGGAGTGACGTGGCAAAGGTTAGCGGAGTCGTGCGAGTCATGGAATGCTATTGAAGAAGCCTTTGTTCAGGAGTGGAATCAGGATGGTTGATTGATTGATTGGTATATATATATATATATATATACATACATACATATATATACATATATATATATATGTATATATATGTATATATATACATATATGTATATATATATATATACACACACATATGTATATATATATATACACATGTATATATATTTATATATATGTATGTATATATATACATATATATATATATATCCAGAGAAAAACACTGGGAAATAAGAAGCTTAGTCCGAACGTTTTCGTCTATTTAAGAGATTATCAAGAAATACAGTTACAGAGACATAGATGGATATATATATATATATATATATATATATATATATACATAAAGTAGTAGACAAGCTAGGAAACATGGGAAGGACACACAAGATGCCTCATAACCAGGTTGAGAACTGTTTACTTTTAAGGACATTTGGTCATATGAGGTTACATCACCCCGGCCTGGTAACACTTGGAGCATTTTTTACAATTTTCTTAATAATAAAATCATAAAGTTTATATAAACCTAAACTTAAATTAATATTTTGATCGAAGGTATGCTTAATGTGACTGGATTATCATGTTTCTTTCTAATAAAGATCTACAAGAAGCTATTTAATTAGAATTACCCAGTCAATAGGATGGTTGTGGTCTCTTACATGAACAACCATCCAATTGACTGGGACTATTGAGTGGTTTCTATGCCTTTTTCCTTTTCGCTACCCCCCCGTGTTAGGGGGAAAAAGCCTTTGGTATATGTATGTATATATATATATATATGCTTAAAAGTGGCAGTCTGCCGACAAGATTGACTAGATAAACACCATATGAGGACGGAGCCTTTATTTGTACGACGTTTCGCTTATTACAGCTTTTTCAAGTACAAGTTGAGATACAAATGCTTGAGATTAAATAAGGGGAAAGGAGGGAACGGGGAGAGAAAAAGGGGGGGGGGAAGGAAGAGGAGAGGAGGAGGAGGAGGAGGGTGGGGGTTGATTGGACACTGGGAAAGGATGAGAATGCTGGCCCAAACTTCCGGGAGCGAAATGTCCACAAAGGGTGGTTTAAGTATTTAATATTTTGCTGGCCATGGGTATTAGGGGAATAATGTGAGGAGATATGTTAAACATGCCCCTGTTTTGTTCAATAGTGTTCGTTCCTTGAATGATTGCTGCTTCTAAACACTTCCTGCGGATTTTGTCTGGTTCCCGCATCAGCAGCTCTGCATTCTTCCAGTCCATAAGATGGTTTTCCTTGTTTCTATGTGTCACACATGCATTGGTGGTGACATCATGCCTGACGTCGTAACGGTGTTCACGTATTCGTGTATTCAGGTCGCGTGACGTTTCTCCGATGTAAACTTTATCACATCCTGAACACGGAATACGATAAACACCGGCTTTGGTGCTCGGTGTCTGGTTGTTGTGTGTTTCCGTCTTCGTGATGTCTTTTATTGTTCTGCTTGTCTGGCACACTATTTCCAAGTTGGTGGTTCTTAAAAGACGTGTCAGGTTGGTGGCAACGTCGCCGGTTGGCAACACGAGACGTCTAGTTGTGCTGTCCTGCTGCCTACGGCTTTCCCGAATCTTAGCGGCCTGCTGTTTGCAATTATCTAAAAGAAACTCTGGAAATTTTAGTGTTAAAAAGGTCTCTTTAATAAACCTGCACTCTTCTTCTAAGTATTTTGCACTACATATCCTAAATGCCCTAAGGAAAAAACCTATTACTACTCCTCTCTTGGTCCTTATATCATGGTGGGAGTAGAAATGAATTAAATCATTTTTGTTGGTGGGCTTTCTATACACTTTGAATTCAAATTGGTTACCGTACTTAAAGATGTGTGTGTCCAGGAAAGGAAGAGAATCGTGGATTTCTTCCTCTAGGGAAAACTGAATGGTGGGCTCCACTTCGTTTAAGGCCGTCTGCAAGCGCTGAAGATTGAAACGCCTGGGTGTGACGAGTAAGATATCGTCCACATATCGCAGCCAGGTCACATGCTCGGGAACGATGTTGGCAAAGGGTCCTGTTTCTAGAAATTCCATGAATAAATTAGCCAGGACTGCACTTAATGGAGAGCCCATGGCCATGCCAAATTTCTGGTGGAAGAAACTGTCCTGGAATTTAAAATAATTAAATTCAACACAAAGTTTGATCAAATCGACAAAATGGTTGGGGGGCAGGGGGAAGTCGATTTTCTCCTTCTCGATTCTATCACTAAGGAGCTGTATTACCTTATCCGAGGGGACACATGTGAAGAGACTTTTCACGTCCAGGCTGGCCAACTTCTTGTTTCTGGCGGAGATATCTCGGATTCTGTCTAGTAGGTCCCCTGAGTGTCTGAGATGAGCTCCACTAGAGGAAGAAATCCACGATTCTCTTCCTTTCCTGGACACACACATCTTTAAGTACGGTAACCAATTTGAATTCAAAGTGTATAGAAAGCCCACCAACAAAAATGATTTAATTCATTTCTACTCCCACCATGATATAAGGACCAAGAGAGGAGTAGTAATAGGTTTTTTCCTTAGGGCATTTAGGATATGTAGTGCAAAATACTTAGAAGAAGAGTGCAGGTTTATTAAAGAGACCTTTTTAACACTAAAATTTCCAGAGTTTCTTTTAGATAATTGCAAACAGCAGGCCGCTAAGATTCGGGAAAGCCGTAGGCAGCAGGACAGCACAACTAGACGTCTCGTGTTGCCAACCGGCGACGTTGCCACCAACCTGACACGTCTTTTAAGAACCACCAACTTGGAAATAGTGTGCCAGACAAGCAGAACAATAAAAGACATCACGAAGACGGAAACACACAACAACCAGACACCGAGCACCAAAGCCGGTGTTTATCGTATTCCGTGTTCAGGATGTGATAAAGTTTACATCGGAGAAACGTCACGCGACCTGAATACACGAATACGTGAACACCGTTACGACGTCAGGCATGATGTCACCACCAATGCATGTGTGACACATAGAAACAAGGAAAACCATCTTATGGACTGGAAGAATGCAGAGCTGCTGATGCGGGAACCAGACAAAATCCGCAGGAAGTGTTTAGAAGCAGCAATCATTCAAGGAACGAACACTATTGAACAAAACAGGGGCATGTTTAACATATCTCCTCACATTATTCCCCTAATACCCATGGCCAGCAAAATATTAAATACTTAAACCACCCTTTGTGGACATTTCGCTCCCGGACGTTTGGGCCAGCATTCTCATCCTTTCCCAGTGTCCAATCAACCCCCACCCTCCTCCTCCTCCTCCTCCTCCTCTTCCTTCCCCCCCCCCTTTTTCTCTCCCCGTTCCCTCCTTTCCCCTTATTTAATCTCAAGCATTTGTATCTCAACTTGTACTTGAAAAAGCTGTAATAAGCGAAACGTCGTACAAATAAAGGCTCCGTCCTCATATGGTGTTTATATATACATATATATATACATATATATACATACATATATATATATATATATACATATATATATATATATACATATATATATGCATATATATGCGAATAAATCACAAAAATACGTGATTCACAAAATGTGTAAGAACACCACTTTGAAAAAAAAAAAAAAAACATTGACCGAACGTTTTGGTCTATTTGGGTTTGAAAATGTCTTAAATAGAGGAAAACGTTCGGTCACCTTCCTTTTTTTTCAAGTGGTTTTTTTTTACACATATACATATATATGCATATATACATACATAGATACATACATACAAACATATGTAGATAAAAAAATTTCAACCACATATCACTTTTAATTCCATACCATCGCAAACGAGACTGAGAATCGCTCGAAGGAGGTATCCGTTTGGAAATTGAAACGTGGACGAGCAGAGGATTCGAACCCAGCTAACCCGTAACAAAGTTACAATGATGTAACCCAATACGCGTATTAGGTTACGTCAATGTAACTTTGTTACAGGTTAGCTGGGTTCGAATCCTCGGCTTGTCCACGTTTCAATTTCCAATGGATACCTCCTTCGAGCGAGTCTCAGTCTCGTTTGCGATGTTATGGAATTAAAAGTGATATGTGGTTGAAAAAAGATATCAATTGATCACTGGGAGCCATTCAGTGTGTATTTATGTATATATATATATATATATATATATATATATATATATATATATATATATATATATATATATATATATATATATATATAAAGAATCCTGGTCTTGAGCTTATATGAAGGAATGCATGTACATGCATGCATTCAATTAACCCCTTCTATGCTGTTCAGGGTTAGTATACATGTTAAGGCTTCGTCGGACGATTTTATTCTGACCTCTACCCCTACCCCGCACCTCTGTGAAGCAAATAAAGGATTAAGGGGAACCACGTTATTTATCAATGAATCTTTTAATTAAATGCAGTTGAGTTAAGCTTCGTGTCTGGAGATTTCTGTGTATTCAAGTTAATTCTCTTGCCCTTGTGCTTACGTTGATAGAATCAGCGTTAGTTATGTACCTTCCAGAATAACCTGTGTGATTGTCTAGAAAGATAGGGGGTTCCAGTTTGCACTAGAGAAGAGAACGGGAAACTCATGAATACGTACAAGTGTTGCACTCTGTTTGGACTTAGGCAAAGCGTGCAACAGTGGTTAGGGTTAAAATGGATTTCATTCCCCATGAAATTTAGATACGAGTTTATGGATATGGTTATGTATTTGCTTCAGAATGTAATCAGCTTATTTTTTAATCACAGCAAGGTACACGCAACCATGGTAGTATATGTCTACATTTCGATGATTTGTATATGTGTATGTCTACAATGAGTGTGTATGTGTTTACCAAATCTACCTAATTGTATATAGGGAAGCAGCAGCAGTCGTGTGGCCTTGTGTTTTGGTCTCCTATTATCATATCAAGTTTGAAATACATTTATATTTCCAACGTGATGTTTGTGTGTGTGTGTATGCGTGTGTGCATGTGTGTATGCGTGCGTGCATGTGTGTGTGTGTGTGCGTGTGTGTGTGCGTGCGTGCGTCTGTATTCAATTGGTCTTTTGGATCATGTGTTGGACTCGTGATCGACAGCTATTTCCCTCCCGGAAGAGAGCTCAGAGCTCGTAGGTCCGATCTATGGGTAATGCTATGACCTTTCACACACACACACACCCAACTCCCCGCCCACGAGAGTCAGAGTAACGACCCGAAGCGCAGCAGTACCGAGATCATTTCGGCCCTGGGCAGGATTCGAACCAGGAGCTGCGGGCCACTTTCGTGGCAGCTCAGCGTTCTACCAACTGCGCCACCGAGTCGTGTGTGTGTGTGTGTGTATGTGCACGTACAATGCATCAAATCTACCCACAAGGTTACCTATGGTAACCCTTCCTCATAAGAACTCAGATTTCTCCGACTTTGCCAT
>NC_134810.1:27731112-27738612 GCF_046742065.1 Oratosquilla oratoria
TTGGAATGTTTTGTCTTTGTACCTTTGCACTTTTATTTTTTAGTACTCCAGCTCTAGGCTAGTTGAATAGAAGGTATAGAAGTTAATAAGTGGGAATTAGAGTATCAGTTAACAAACGTAACATTTGGATAATACATTCTAATTGGCTTGACCGTGGGTAGAAATGAACCGATACCAAAATAGTAAACACTTCGTGGGAGCAGTTTCAACAACAGTCTTTTTTGGCACTGTCCAATGGTAGTATTGTGTGGATTAATTTTCTTTCTGTTGCTAATTTGGATTTCTCTTCACATTTTGCACATTATCATCTGCGCGAAGAAAGAAGCTTATGACTGTTCTCGTGGGGGAAATGAAAAAGAAAATAGTCAGCGGAGAGGAGGGAAGGGAGAGGATGGGGGAATACCACCCAAAGTCAAGTAACATTGCGAAGGTCTGAATTCGCTATCTAATGGGAATCTTAATTTCGACTCTTTCATTAAGAGTTGCGTAAGTGGAAATAATCTTTGCTTCTCTTTGGTGTCCTTAAGGCAATTCCAATTAACCCTGTTCTCTTAGACCACGCCATCTAAAAACTCTATAGAGATTTTGTTTTACTCAGAGCAGTATTGTTATATTTGTGACAAAAGAAAAATTAAAAAGAATTTGTCCACGTCAGGGCTAGAAATTCGTTCTTGTTCATGGCTCCAATATTGCCATATTTGTGATCAAATGATATTTTGTTTGAAGAGATTTTGTTCTCGTCAGTGCTTGATTACTTTATGCGTGTTGGTGAGGTCAGTATTGCCATATTTGTAATCAAATAATATAGAAAGTAGTAGAAAGTGTCGGGAGACTAAAATGAAGTAATTGATTAAATATTGTGAAAGGAAATGTATCAGAATGTTTTCTCCAGACATGTGATACTGCGGACATCCGAAAATGAATCATGTTCTTAAGATATGCTGATACACACACTCCGTAGTTTCCTTTTTTTTGTGTGTGTAAAAAAAATCTTATGTAACAGCAGTGGAAACTATATAAACGTAACCCATATATATTATAGAAAAGATCCTGGTTTCTGCACTAATCCAGTGTTTCCTTGAAGAGTGTCTGTTAAGAATCCTTTTGGAAAAAGAATTGGCGAAGGCTTTTCCTCTTCTTCTTCGATGAAAATGCGTGTAAGACGAGGAAGCTTCAAGTTCGGGAAAACCAAGCCGGAGGGCAATTAGCGCCTTCAACATGACACTTTTTCTTTAACTATTTTGGATTAACCCTTTCGTCTCTGTGAAGACAAATTTCTTCTTCTCTTTTTTCTTTCGTTTCTTCTTTTTCTTTTTCTTCATCTTCTTTTCCTTTTTCTTTTCTTTTTCTTTTCTTCTTCTTCTTCTTCTTCTTCTTCTTCTTCTTCTTCTTCTTCTTCTTCTTCTTCTTCTTCTTCTTCTTCTTCTTCTTCTTCTTCTTCTTCTTCTTCTTCTTCTTGTTCTTTTTCTTCTTCTTTTTCTTCTTCGTCTTTCTCTTCTTCTCCATCATCATCTTTTTTCTTCTTCTTCTTTTACTTCTTCATCTTCTTTTTCCTCTTCTTCTTCTTCACCTACTTTTTCTTGTTCTTATCTTCCTTTTTCTTTTACTTCTCCTTTTTTGTTCTTGTTCTTCTCCTTTCTTCTTTTTCTTCCTCTTATTTCTTCTTCTTCTTCTCCTTTTTCTTTTCCTCTTTCCTTTTCTACCCTCCTCCTCCTGTAAGACAATTGCTCATAAATAATTCCGTCAATAGTGATAAAGGGTGTGTGTACAAAATACCTTGTAAATCATGTAATCAGTTTTATATTGGTCAGACTGCTAAAACACTCAAAACACGAATTAATCAACACAAGAAATACGTTAGAGAAGGAAACCAATCTAGCGGAATATTCAACCATATGAACAATTTTAACCACCCTGTTGACTGGAATAACACTAAAGTTATCACATATAATATAACATTACAGAAAGAAATTTAATTGAATGCAGTTTGATCAAATCTAGTAAGGGAATAAATGTTAATCTATATTAAGGTTTGTATAAATTACTTATGTTTGCCAAGAAATTCCAAATTATTTAAATTGTATGTACAAATTGTGAGCAATTGTCCCACGGCAGTAAAAGTCACGTGTACTTCTTCCACTACCTCTCCGAATTCCTTCTTCACCATGTCTCATTCAGTCATATATTCTGTACCTTGTTTCTTCTGTATATAATTCCTTCTTTGCATTAGCACTGAAGATGTTGTTATACGAAAGAGCTCTGCTTCGTTAGTTTATTTTTCCTGATGGTTTCTCAAGCATTTGTGAACACACGTTCTTAGTGTTTTATTGCATATATATATACTGTATATATATATATATATATATATATATATATATATATATATATGTGTGTGTGTGTGTGTGTGTGTGTGTGTGTGTGTGTGTGTGTGTGTGTGTGTGTGTGTGTGTGTGTGTGTGTGTGCGCGTGTGTTGTTAATATAATCTGACGTGTGTGGGACGAGGAAAGGCAGGATTCTTAATTCGAGTTTATTCCTGACTAATTTCGCAACAAGCTTTCTCAAAGGAATAATGAGAAAGCCTATTGCAAAACGAGACGGGAATGAGCTCGGATTAAGGCTCCAATCTGTCCTCTTCACACACATCACACACACACACACACACACACACACACACACACACACACACACACACACACACACACACACACACACACACACACACACTCGCGCGCGCGCTCGCGTCTTTTGTATATGTAAAAATATATGTCTGTATGTATATATATATATATATATATATATATATATATATATATGTTTATATACAATGTATGTTTTTTTTTTTTTGTCTGTGCACCCGATCGTGGACGCTGTGCTTTCTGTGCTTATGTATGTATGTAATCATGTACATACATGTATATGATGCATGTGCATGTGGGCTATAATATAAAGACACGTTGGGTCGTTTCGTACACCGGACGCCGAACATTGGTCGTTGGAGATCCTGGCGCTGCTGAGGACCGGGCGGCGCAGAAAGTGGAGAACTGGAAGAGAGAAGAGGAGACAATAAATGAAAGAGAATGGGGAAATAACCAAGAATAGAGAAGAAAGAGGAGGAGGAGGAGGGAGTGAATAGAAAGAGACGTTAGAGAAGGTAATAGAGCGATTGAAATGAATAAAAATTGGGGAATACGGACTAAGGCTGAAGTAGGAAAAAAAAAGACTTGCGTGGAATCAAAATAAGGATTTGGTTGAAACGATTGAAATGAGAACAGAGAATACGATAATCAAGACTGATACAAGAGAGGAGTGGGAGGGGCCGGGGTAGCTGGGAATGGGATTACAGTAGGAATTAAGGGAGTAAGACAGTGTGGTGCAGGAAGATGGGGAGCAAGTTCAGAAAGTACCCATTAATCTTCTGGAAGTGGATGTTCTGAGAGAATGGAGAAAGGAAAATGGTATTGCCAAAAACAGTATCTGTTTTATTGGTAAAGACGTATAAAAATACTCCAGATGACGTCATGGCGCTGTGGGAGAAGCCCGAACGATTACGAGACGACATGGTGATATGACGTCATCGATTTTTGAGTCACCGAGTGACGTCACAATTTTCGAAAAGAGGGTGGAACAACTCCCGAACGACATGACGTCATATTGTGATTTAATTCACATCTATTTTCACTCTGTTAAGCACACTGAAATTCAATATGTGACATCACGTTTCAGAATCTGCCCAACCCTAATGACGTGAGAGCAAAGAGCCAATACGATTGGTTATCATATTTTTAGTAACCAATCACAAAGTCTTTTGCCTGTGGGTGGATGCCTCAGGAACAATAACTCATTGAAGAAAACGCTGTGCTGGAGAACATAAATAACAAATATTTGTTTTTAATATATATAGAAAACAACACAGACAGGAGAGATATATACGCAATCTGTAGGAAATTAAGTAAAGGAAGAAGAAGAGGAGAACATTTGGTCGGTAATTAAGCAGAGAAGTGCGTAATGAGATACACAGAGGAAAAGAGAATGGGAAATAGGCAGACATGAAGCGCAAGAGAAAAATCAAAAGAAATAAAAGATTGACAAAAAAGAAGCATGTATAACAGATTTTATGTAAATCTTAACAAAAAAATATTTAGTAAAGAAAAATATATAAAGAAAAAAATAAGGAAGCAGAGTTTTAATAATTAGTTCTACACCAATACTAAAAGATTAATGGAATCGTCTTGAGAGCCAAAGCGAAGACGAAAAACGTTAATAAGAGGCATCTAAACAAATCGTCCTTTTTAGAAGACTCTCAACCAATCTCAAACTCTTTGATGTTGGAGAGAAGAAGAAAGAGAGCGCTCTTCAGATCAAGGCTAACAGGAAAGAAACCTCTCAGAGACAGGCTCTCCAAGAGAGAAGTCTTGGCAAAGGAGAGAGTGCTAGTGAAAAAAGAGGATAAAAAAACAACGCACGTGTCGACGATGTGACGTTATAAGGATCGTCTCGTCGTCTGGAAAGCAGTTAATGTTGTTTAGTTGGTGTTACTTTTAGATGTAGGACTTGAATCTTGTCGCCATTCTGGTATTACACGCGCGCACACACACACACACACACACACACACACACACACACACACACGCGCGCGCGCGCGCGGTGGTAGAGTTCCCGGCCGCCACTACGGCGGTCCGGGTTCGAATCCTACCTAGGGTTGAAATAATTTCAGTATCGCTGCAATGCGACTCGTTACTCCAACTCTCGTTTGCGGGGAATTGGGTGCGTGCAAGGTCACAGCATTACCCATAGATCGGTCATATATGAGCTCTGAGCTCTCTTCCTGGAGGGGAAGTAGCTGTCGATCACGAGTCCAACACGTGATCTAAGACCATGGTGAATCACACATACTCTGCTCACGTTGGCACTTGGTCTTGTGTGGACGGCAGTGCCACCTTCCGGTTGACACAAGTGCCATCGGAATGAGGACTCCGAGATTTTCGGATTTTGGAATCTGAAAGGGGAAGGTCGGTCCCAAGCACCCGGTAAATAAATAAATAAACAAGTAAATAAATAAAAGTCAAAGAAAACGGAAACAGCGCCAAACTCCATTCAAAGAAAATGAGAACAAATGGCGCCAAGGTCTTTCAAAAGAAAATGGGAATCGAGACAAGGTCTGTTCACAGAAAACGAAAACGGTGACAAAGTCCATGCACAGAAAACGAAAACAGCGCCGAAGTCCTTTCAAAGAAAATGAAAACGATGCTAAGGTCCGTTCAAAGAAAACACAAATTTGATTCGAAGTCCGCTCATAGAAAACGGAAATGGCGCCAAGGTCTATTAGAAAAAAAAGAAGAAAAAAAAAAAGAAGAAGATGGCACCCAGAGCGAAAATAAAAATTAATTTGAATATGAAAGAGAACATTTGAGGTACACAGTGCTGAATTAATCGGAAATAATGCGGAGGGAGGGAGGGGGTGGGTGGGGAAGGATGCCTTCGTCTCTTATTTATGAGTCAGCAAGACTCCTGAGGTTGTTGATGTTTTTCTCTTCCTTGTTTCGTAGATTTTCACTTTTTATCGCGTTTTTTTGGCGAAGGTTTGGTATGGCATCCTTACGTTGGCAGAGATTTAGGATGAGAGACGTTTCATGTCGAAGAAAAGATGTTGTACTATGAGCTTTGCTGTCAGGAAATGGTTGTTGAGTGTATTACAGTCTTTTTTTTCATGCAACCGATGCTCTTGTAGGAGATCTGTTTTTTACTGCATGGTCAGTTCTCTTGCTGGTGGTTGTGATACATGGTAAGAACGGTCGACCTTTATTTGTTTTTGTTGCTGCGGTGGTGGTGGAGGTGGTGGTGCTGGAGGTGGAGACGGGCAAGCCGGTCTTGTGCAAGGAGAGATAAAGCTGTATGTGTCATACGTTTGTTACTATTTTTTCGCAAATGTCGCAGACCGGTATTAGGTTCTTGTTTCTGAAGATTACTATATAGCGTTGTTATTGTCTCTACTTATTTCTAATTAATGTTAGGTATAAGCTTTGTCTTCTAATAACGCATACCGGGTTGGATGTCTATGGTTGTATGTGTGTGTGTATGTGATTCACCTCACCTTGGTCTTTGGATCACGTGTTGGACTCGTGATCGACAGCTATTTCCCTCCCGGAAGACAGCTCAGAGCTCGTATGACCGATCTATGGGTAATGCTATAACTTTACACGCACACACACACCCCAACTCCCCGCCCACGAGAGTTGGAGTAACGACTCGAAGCGCAGCGATACTGAAATAATTTCAGCCCTGGGCATGATTCGAACCCGGTATCGCTGGTACCTCCATACTGACAGTCTGGGACTCTATCAACCGTGCCACCGAGACGTGTGAGTGTGTGCGTATGTGTGTGTGGTGAGTGGACTATTACTATAGTCCTTGTGCACCAAGGAGTCTGTTCAGGTTGGGGCAGTACTGTAGACGAAATTCCTCCGAGTGCGATGTGCCAATTTGACCACCAATTATCGAATCGTCACTGTCACCTGTCACTCAGTAACACCTAGGTGTGGCAACATGGAGTGGGAAAAATCTCTGCCACGTGTCATAGAATTTTTTTCAGGTCGTTGTTATGATCCTAAAAAGTGGTACTCATTCAACTATAGAATAAAAACAAAATCAAACAGCTCATACATGGGATATGAGACAGAGAGGGAAAGGCATGTACTAAGGTTGATATGGTAGAATGGCTCACGGCTATAGTTGAATGGTTGTGATAGTTAAGCCTGGGTGGAGATGTGAATAGTAGTATTAGTTGAGAGAGTAATTAAGATTGTAATTAATGGATAAGAAGTGATAGTACCTTATAAGATGATTGGTAGTGGTGATAGGTCTGCGATAGCATGATTGTTATTTCTGTGAGAGATAGGAAAGCGGGAATTGATGGCGAGTGGATTGATTTGATCGCGCGTTTATGTAGCAGGAATGGAAGGTGTAGAAGGGGAATTGATGACATAAATGATGTGGTGGATTATGGTAATGGTGATTAGTGGTGGACACTGTGGTTGATATTCTCATCATGAAGTTTTTGACGGTTTCAGTGAGGTTTTAGTGAAAATGATGACTACGATGATGACGAGAACAACGATGGTGTGCGGGTGTTGATGGTGTTAGTGATAACAGCAGTGGTGATGGTGGTGTTAGTGGTGATAATGATGATAGCGGTCGTGATGGTGTTAGTGGTGGTAGTGGTAGTCAGAGTGGCACTGTTGATGCTGGTGTTCTTAGCTCTGGAAAGATGGTGACGTCTTAGGATAGTGGTGCGAATATTGAGATAACGTGGAGTTAAGAGATATCCTAGTGATAGTGGTGTCTAGCATCATTGATCCCATGGCATTGGTGGTGGTCGAGACACACACACACACACACACACACACACACACACACACACACACACACACACACACACACACACACACACACACACACACACACACACACACACACACACACACACAGAGAGAGAGAGAGAG
>NC_134810.1:27748612-27758612 GCF_046742065.1 Oratosquilla oratoria
GCACACACACACACACACACACACACACACACACACACACACACACACACACACACACACACACATATATATATATATATATATATACACACATACACACACACACACACACACACACACACACACACACACACACACACACACACACACACACACCGATCTATGGGTAATGCTGTGACCTTACACCTACACACACCCCAAACTCCCCTCCCACGAGAGTTGGAGTAACAACCCGCAGCGCAGCGTTACTGAAATTATTTCAGCCCTGGGCGGGATTCGAACCCGGACCGCCGTAGTGGCAGCCAGGAACTCTACCAACTGCACCACGAATGGTGTGTGTGTGTGTGTGTGTGTGTGTGTGTGTGTGTGTGTGTGTGTGTGTGTGTGTGTGTGTGTGTGTGTGTGTGTGTGTGTGTGTGTGTGTGTGTGTGTCATTGTAGGTACCTTGTTAAATATTGAGTTAGATAAACTGTGTCCCGCGAATCACATCAGGTTCCAGTACGTAATCACTCCTAAACAAAAATCTCATCGGATTAGTTGCTTTGGTATGAATTAGAGTGAATTATATTCGATGTATTAAATTAAGGAACCTAGAGGGGAGCTAGTGTCAAATAAAAACAAAGAAATAAAGCAACAGAGTTGTAGAGTTGTATAATGTATATAGATGGCGAGATAGACAAAAGTTTGTAATCATGTGAAGGGTAGTGATAGATAGACAACAATTGCAGAATTAGGTATATACAAGAATGACGCTGTAAATACATAGAGACAAAAAGAAAGGGTGATAGGAAAAGTAGAAATGGAGGTTGAGTGAGAGAGAGAAGGTGGAAAAAAGTACACATACAGACCAATAGAGAGAGAAAGGAGTTGGTGAGGGGGGTATTGTAGAGATACGGAGAGACGAGGTGTGATGTGGAGGGGGAGAGGGCGAGCTCGTCTGTCGAAGCGATATCCAGCCGTTCCATATTTTCCAAAACTTACTTTGCTTTTGCATAGATAAGCGCCGCCTGGCTTCCCTCGCGCGATCTGTGTGCAGACCTCTGGTGGATGTAGTTTGATCCATCATGACTGTACTGACTGAAGACTGAGCCTTGGTGGATGTAGCCTGATCCGTGATGGCTGTACTAACTACAGGCTAAGCGATGGTGGATTCTGATGGGTTCTTTGGTGGGTTGCATCGGATGAATTGGGATTGTGGGATGTCTCCATGTTGTCCTAATGTGGATTTTCATCATGGTTAATGCCTCAATGCGGTGACGCCTACTAGTTTGACATTAATCGGAGCAAAATGCACAGGAAACGCCAATATACCATGGTTTCAACACGTTCAATCCGGTTACGCCCTATCGGATATCGACAGCCATATTAAAACTAATCAAGGGTTTACCATGGCCAAGAGGGTAATTGTATAGTACCTCGTAGTTTATATCTCTGAAAACTGAAACCTGTTAGTCAGTTGAATCACTGAAGTCCTCGATGTTTGCAGTCTGCCCTGATAAAGCTGCTGTCTAGTATCATATGTTCATAGGCTTTTTTTACGGGATGGGTACAGCCTAGCTTCTGGCGGTTGAGTTCTGTGGTTCTTTCCACCTACAGTTTATTAATAGTTATTTTTTGGATGAAATTCATTTATATGAATGCTCTGCATGTTTGTTTTGATAGCAACACTTTATTTTATATTGGCAAAAAACTGAGATTTGTGTATATTTGGAATGTAAACTGCGCTCTCTTGTTTCGTAGACTGTGCAAATTGTTAATTGCAAATTCTTTAGCTTGTTGTTTGTACAGCGAATTGTTTGTTGTTAGTTTGAATGTACGCACTATGTCGTTGCCGGTTTGAAGTTTTTAAGTGGTATGGTCATACGCATCGTGTTGACGTATACTTTTGTGTGTGGGATCAGTGCTGGATTGGATGTGTGTTGCCTGTTTGCAAAGACAAATACGTTACATTGCATTGTTGCTCGCTTGGGTGGAAAGCGACGGATGTCTCGTCTGCAGAAGAATGGCTACTTTCGACCTGCGTTGTAACTGGGTGTAGCTCAAGTTAGACAAGCCTTGTGAATAAACCGTAGTGAATAAGTTCACCCTAGACTTTTCACAGGTTTCAGTTTGGAGTTCACTTTGAGGTGTTTCGTTTACGAATACTGAGCTAAAATAGTTGTTTAAAATATCACACATTCCTTCATTTGAATATTGAAGTTGACCGTCAGCAGATAATAGTAGACCAGTGTGATTCCTAACAATCTTTTTATCTCTAATGTAACTATAGAATTCTTTTGGATTTATCAGCGATATTCATTTCGTATTGTCGTTTTTGTTTTTTATTGTCCTTTTTAAATCTCTCTGTATTATTACATAGCTTTGATGGCATTAGGTGCACTCGAGCACTTGTATTTCTTATAAACCTGTCTCTTTTTAGCAATACTTTTTTAAATTTCTTTGTGAAGCCATTTTGAGCGAGCCTGACTTGGGGGGGGGGGCGGTGTCTCTCCAACGGGATGTAAGTATGAATCATCTTAGTAAGCGTATTTTAAAATATTTCCCACATCTGATCTACATGTCTTTTGCTTAATTTACCTCCCAATTTGTAAGCTAAAGCTCCTGACATAGTCCTATGAATTGAGCTTTGGTGAAATCAGGTAATTTAGATACACAAGTATCTATTCTAATATTTTCAGCAGTTTAAATCTAAGTTGTGATCATTACTTGCAATGGTTTCACCAACTTCTACATCGGTTATCACGCTTTTGCGGCTAGTGATCAATAGATCGAGTAAATTTCCATGTCTTGTGGGCTTTTTTACATACTGAACTAAGTAATTGTTACCGAAAACACCTATCAAGCGTCTACCTATATGGCCATGTTCAAGGGTCATCCAATCAATGTCAGTAAAATTGAAATCACCCATTATCAATAAGTCCCGGTTGCAGAAACTAGACAATTCTTGAAACAACATTTTGTCGTCTGCTAATGATAATGTTTTTGGCCTATATATTACACCTACAGTACATTCATCTTTTGTCCATTTGTCTTGGTTAATTCTACCCACACACTATCATGTGCATCCTGCTTCACTTTCTCTAAAACACAGGCATGGACATTGCTTTTAACACACAACAGAACACTCCCACCTTTCTTGTGGTTTCTATCCTGATAAGCACACGTACTTTGTGATAGTGACAAACTTTTCACATTCTGTTGCCTGCCAATTGAATCAGTATTGCACTGAGTTTGTCCATTATTCTTTAATCCTCCAGACACAGCATAAGCTTCTTGTCTGTTTTCCATATTCCATGATAAACGCTTAAGCTCATCAAACTCTTTCGTAAAACCTTCCGCTATAGAATCCGCGCGATCTGTAGATTAGGAACTGCTCATTTTACCACTGTATAATCCCCTTGGGGAACCAGCAGCCGCTTACTGTTTAAGCTTCTTCCGTAATAAGTCTCTCTCTCCCTCTCCCTTTTATTATAGATATATATTTATGACACGAGAGGGAAGGTTCTTGTGTCACTAATTCCTCCTGACGTGGGTTTTCTTTAAAGTGAAGAGCATTTGCCAGGAGGCATGGTGTTCTAGGTGAAGAACCATCGCCAGGAGGCGCGTAGCTGCGGCCGAAGCCGTCAACTCTGCCCTATGTACTTAGACTGTTAGGGAAGGTAACAGTAACTGCTGGGAATCGGAGAGGAGTGCGGGATTCGAACTCATAACCAAGTGAATGTGGAACCAGCGTGATTCTGATTACGCCACCAACGTAGAGCTCGGCCTCGGTGTGATCAATGATATCGTTTGATATAATTTGTGTTGCACAAGGTTATTGATAATTCAGCTTTGGTATTGATAATTCAAGGGGAATAGTGAAGTGCCACTACGTAAGGAAGATAGTAAAAGTAGAATCGAATTCGTATACTGTAACAATAATTATACGTGGGCTATACGAGTATCAGATATAATCATTCAAAATTCTTATAAAGTACTGATTATCAAATTTTTTAAACAGTTTGTTATATTCATTTTTTTATATAGTTTCATAATACTGAATATTGTATGATACAATTTTAAAAGGGTGTTTATGTATGAATAAATGTTCTAGATTTATTATTTTTTTCTCTGTACAGATTCATTATTACACCAGGGAATAATTTTCTCGGTATTCCGTTGCAATACGCGATGTATCCTCAGCCATTTGTTATGCATATTTTTTTTACAAATCGCAGCCTCTGTGATGCAAAAGGAAACGTACATATTTACGGGCGAATTCATTCACACTCAGCTGGTTCTGTAATCTGAATTACTAAGATACTGTAGCTGTGCGTGTGAATTGCCGATACGAAAACACGACGTAAGCTTATAATGTACGTACATGCATTCATACAGATCGCTGAGCCACACACTGTATGCATGTCGAGCCACGCACTACATGTATGCTCCCAGCATTTAATGCGCTGTATTGCATGCTAAACTTGAAAATAAAACCCCGGTCACACTCTCACGACTCTAGTGAGTTCGTTTGAGTAGAAACGACTTCGTTTACAACTTTTTTTTTTCGAATCTCCAAGTCATATGTTGAGAATCTGAATGACGAACTAAGAGAAGTTAAAGCTATATGAACATTAGATACATTGTTGAATTGTTCTCAGTGAAGTCTAGAATACTGTAGGCGAAGTCGTCCTGCAGCTTTTCAAATTCACAACATTTTACGAGAATCGTGATAGTGTGACTGGGGCTTAATATACAGTTCCACACACGTACAGAGCACGCTAGTGGCTATACTTTGACCATCGCGAGTGTTGTTTTGATGTAGTGCAGTGACGTGCCGATGTATACACGCACGTGGTAGATTAATTATATTCTCGCACGTGCGCTGTAGCTGTGCTGTTGTTTACTACGCATGACCCGATCGTTCATTGACGTGGACGTGGGAATATTTGTTGTGAACTTTATTGAGACATTGGACTTCTTATGACTTTGGATTCAATGATGTTTACATGTGATTTAAAATTGACTCTATGTGGATTTATCGTGGAATAATAGTATCTGGATTTATGTAGACTTTGAATCCATTATTTTGTTTTCTGTGTCAAAAATGTCTATTTGTGTACTTACTGTGGAAGGTTAGATTAAGGAGATAGACCAGAACAGAGAATGGATCGACTATGAAGAAAGTGCTATGAGGTTAAATAGCATTAAGTGCAAGATATGTGTGGCACATCAATCGAGACTGAGATCGCTACGTAATTTTAACCAGGTATTTATCAATGGAGTGACAGGATCGGTCCGGAAAAAGGACAATGTTGTGAAACATTCCCGCAGTGAAATGCATAAGAAAGCAGTCGCTCTTTCTTTAAAAGCCTAAACTGATGCTCGATGCAATCTTAAAGAATAGGGAAAGCCTTGGCTGCAGCATCAGGTGAGAAAGAGAAACGAATGAATAAACTTTTTGACATTGCATATTCTATCGCTAAGGAAGAAGTACATTTTACAAAGTACCCAGTTTTTATCGAGTTAGAGAAGAAACATGGATTTTCTTTAGGCAATACATGCATGAAACAAAGTGCAGTGAGTTTATTGGTGTCGTTGCTGATACAGTTAAGAGTGAAATGCTCACTGCTTTGAAGGAAGCCAAGTATTTTTCTATCATTGATGGTTCTACTGTTAAGAGCAGTCAAGAGTTTTTACGAGAGTAGTAGAGCATGTGTTAGGATTAGAAATGGAGAGAGTGAATGGTTTGAGGTAAAGGTGGGACTTCATCAGGGATGTGTTATGTCGCCCTGGCTGTTCAATCTTTACATGGATAGGGTGGTGCGAGAGGTGAATGCAAGGGTAGTGGGTCAGGGGTTGGAGATGATGAAAGAAAATGGAGAGAAGTGGGAGGTGAGCCAGTTGTTGTTTGCTGACGACACTGCGGTTGTAGCAGGATCAGAGGAGGGATTGAGGAAGTTAGTGACAGAGTTTGAGAAGGTGTGTGAAAGAAGGAAGCTGAAGATAAAGGTGGGTAAAAGTAAGGTGATGAGATTACAAAGGGAGAGAGTGACAGCGGGCTGGAAGTGAGCATGAAGGGTGAAAGTCTGGAGGAAGGGATAGTTTTAGATACTTAGGTGCGAATGTGTCAGGAAAGGGAGGAGTGGGGGTGGAGGTAGAATGTAGATTGAGAGAAGCAAGTAAATGCCTTGGTGGATTGAAAAGTGTAATGAGAAATAGACATCTGGGAATGGATGCTAAGAGGAGGTTGTATGAAGGAGTGATTGTGCCAACAGCATTGTACGGGGCAGAAACATGGAACATGAGAGAGGAAGGGAGAAGGAGTTTGAATGTGTTTGAGATGAAATGTCTGAGAAGTATGATAGGAGTTACTAGGCTAGATAGAGTGAGAAATGAGGAGGTGAGGAGGAGAACAGGGGTGGAAAGGGAACTGGGAGATAGGGTTGATGAAAGGGTATTAGGATGGTTTGGACACATGGAAAGAATGAGTGAAGAAAGATTAGTAAAAGAAGTCTGGAAGGCAGAGGTGGAAGGAGTGAATATGAGATGGATGGATGGGGCGAAAGGGGCATTACAAAAGAGAGGAATGTCTGTGGAGGAAGGACGAGAGAGGACAGAAGATAGGGGTGAATGGAGAGGGGTTGTGTATAGATGATGCTGTGATGCATGAGGGGGAGTGGGTGGGGGATGGGGGATGAGGAAGTATGTATGAGAAAAAAAAATTACGCAGCCCGAAGGGATTTCTCCCCGTCTTCTCCTTTTTGCACATCATGCGATAAAGCATACTATGGAGAGACTAAGAGGGGCCTTGACACTAGGATCAGGGAGCATAAGGCCGACCTCCGTCACCATAGACTCACCAACGCAATGGTAGTGCATGTTGACGAATCTGGGCACCTCCCACAATGGAACCGAGCCGAGATTCTACACGAAGGTATGGATAAAAAGACCAGAAAATCTATAGAAGCTGCGTACATCACCACTCGTCCGAATATCAACAATAAGGCTGGGAGCTTCACCTGGGCCAAATCCTCAGCGAATATAGCGCTTCGTGATTGGCTGTCTCAGCGGGCCAATCAGAACACAGCGCTATACGCTCGCACACCCCCTTGAGCCATATGGCGTGTTTATAAACTCTGTATGTATCTAGTATGCTCATTCCTTTGAGAAAGTCGTTAGACGAAACGTCAGGAATAAAAGCTTCACCTCCAGTCCATGTTTCCTTTACCGTGTCTATACAACTTGTTCACATGGATTTTTATACAAGTTTATCAAATTGTTATGCGAAATCTGTTTTATATAACAGCTTTGGTATGCAGATTTTTGGCTGAAAATTATTCCTTGATGTTACAAATTGCAATAGCTAAATTGTTCTGTTCGAAGTTTACAAATCTGTTCATTTAAGAAACACAAGAGTGTCGGGAATTGTGGAACCGCTGATACATCCTAATACCATGACCAGATTTTTTTCTTTTCTTTTTTTAGTGATGTCGGACTTCTATGTTGTTCATCTGTGCACGTAAGCCCCTCCCACTCACTCCCGGTGCAGCTGCACTAATTCCTTCTCTCTTACGTATTGATTAACTGCAGCACCCTTCTAGCTCCACAGGAATGAGTCCGTCCCTTTTAAGGTTTGGTTTTGAAATTGATTCAAGGAACCAACTCATGATAATCATCTAGCTACCTTGATAAAATAAATAAATTGTGCCATTTTATGTCCTGGAGGGATCAAGATGGATACACTTAGTTGGGTGTAGGTGTAGATAGATTAATGTTGAATCAAATGACTTGGTCATTCAGAACTCTGCCCACTTCTGTAATGACGTAGAAACAAAGTCCAATGTGATTGCTGCTAGAGGAACTACAATAACCATCGTGAGTAGAGTCTTGAGTGGTTTGGTTCCGGTACAGAAGACGATAGGCTCCACCTACTCGAGGGAAGAATGTCCCCGCCCAAGCGGTGTCCTGAGGCCATAGGCTCCTCCCCCTTTGCGTGTATCACTAAAAATTCTGCCCACAAAGGTGGGTATGTATTAGCTCCATCTTACAGCCCTCATTGTTTGAAGTCTGCCTTAATGAAACACACTTTTGGCAGAAAACCACGCCTACATAAATAAAACAAACATGCCCCGCCCCCCTGGATACTATTTGTAGCATGCAGTTGGATTGTACTGCAGTAGCTTGCAAACCACGTGGATTTGGTTGTATTAATTCTTGTACACTTGTATGTTGTTTTAGTTGGCTCAGCCTACATGTGTAAAATTGCAAAAATACTCTTGTGCGCGTGATAACAAGAAAGTTCATTTTTATGTTGCGACTGCAGTGGCCACAAGAGAGAGAGAGAGAGAGGGAGGAAGGGGCAGGGAGTGAAGGTAAAAGAGATTAATTTTAGTTTATTCGATTTACATTTGTTCATTTATCTAAGTATTGTACTGTCATTGCCAATTATGATAAAGCTCTAGCACATAAAACCCTTTCCCTTGAGGGCCAGTTCCCTATGGGGGCATCGTAACAGTAAGCTCCGCCTCCTCTTATATAAGCTCCGCCCATTTTGGTTGGAATTCGAATAGATTTCACTCTCACTTATGGGCGCAGCTAGATTGACGCCCACATTTGAGTCTACGACTGCGGCACCAGAGATATTCACTTTGGGGAACTTATATTGCACACTTTGACATATATATATATATATATATATATTATGGGAGAAAGCATACGCTGGACTCGACGTTCGTCAATTTATTCCGACGTTTCGAACCCTGTCCGGGGTTCGTCTTCAGGGTAATACAGTGGTAGCAATGGAAATGTACATAAATAAGGGGAATTTGGTACACTGGGACAGGTCTCCACAGTAACCGTTACAATCCGACGCAGTTAAACCAAATCAAAAACACAAATGAGAAACAAATATAAATAAAACTATAAAATAACAGGTGCAATACTTCCTTGAAAACTTTCACCGAGTTTACCATAGAAAAATATGTAAATATATATATAAAGAAAATATAGTGAAAGTTGTAAGGATTCACCCCGCTACCGATGGGTCGCACCACTGTGCACTCCCGTGGAACAAATGTCCCGCGTAGCATGTATATCACGAATAAAAGAAATTGGAACAAGAACACAAAATCCATCAATATCATAAACATACAAAAAGGAAGAGTACACATTGAAATAAATAAGAAAAGCAGTATGAAAAAATGCCCCCCAAGATTGGGCATAAAGGCTGTACGACGTGGCATGCCACAACGGTACGCGGAACAAAAGTCATGTAACGCATGCCACCACCGTTAGTAAATTTCATAAATAAATAAAATTACATACATAAAAATGAAAATAAAATGGAATGATACAAAACACATCAAGAAACACACTACCGTCATGTCGAAACAAAAACAAATAAAACACACAACATAAACATATTAAGAAGTAAGCTTCTTCTCCAGCCTATCCTTCGCCCCCTTATAAATTGGGTTTAAAGTGATGCACCTATTGACACTATTATCATCACTTGACCAAGCTTCCAAGAATAACCTGGTGCTTTTTCCACTACCTCCGTATTTCACTTCCGCGTTTTGCCAGTCCATTTCGTGTCCCGTTTCCTCGCAGTGTCTTGAGACGGCCGAACTCATGTCCTTTCTACTAACAGCCCTCTGGTGTTCTATCAGTCTTGTCGCCAATTTCTTGCTCGTTTCCCCAACATAATGTGTCTCGCAGTCCTTGCACCTAATATCGTAAACCACCCCTATTCGGTCCGTTTGGCTCACAGTGTCCTTAATTTTGGTCAGGGCCCTGTGTAGAGTGTTCCTCGGTTTGTGTGCTATTTCAACACCGTGTTTCCTTAGCAGTCTGGCCGCTACCTCAGAAGCCCCTTTCAAGTAAGGGACCGTGACCCGCGTCGCGTCCGGTCGTCTGTCGTCCATCCTTCCCCTCTACCCCCGGCTACCCGAATTCGGTGGTAAAAAGGTGGACGGCACGACAACAGAGGGGAAGGATGGACGACAGACGACCGGACGCG
>NC_134810.1:27766112-27773612 GCF_046742065.1 Oratosquilla oratoria
GTGCCCAATGGTCCACGCCGTCATTATGACGGTACTCCATATATCTATGGGGAATTTCCCTGTTCGACATCAGGGACGTGCCAGTTAGCAGTGGGCCCTGCGACTGTGTGTGTGAGCTGCCCTTTGTCTGATCTTTCTTACAAAACCTGTTCGATATGGTGACCCTACAGAAATTTCCAATGACCTAATTAAAAGAAAGAGGACCATGCAGAATAAAAGCAGGAGAGGCGAAATAGAAAGTAGAACTAAGCAAGCTTATTAGCAAAAGGCAGAGATCAGAGAAAAGAAAGAGAAACATGTATGAAATAGAGGAAACTGTTCGGAAAGGTAAAAGTATGGAAGGGACCAAGCGCAAACATGCTTTAGCAATACAGCAAATGATATGCTTGAAAGATAGAAATGGAGAAATCATTAAATGCAGGGACAGAACGGTGAAAAGAGTAGAAGAATTTTACCAAGAGTTTTACTCGTCGAAGACCGTAGTTGAGTCAGTAAATTCATCTGTAGACGTTAGTAGTGTAGCAGAGATTACACAGGGAGAAGTAGAAGTTGCTCTAAAAATATGAAGCAAGGAAAAGCACCTGGGGAAGATGGTATATCGATAGATCTCTTGAAAGACGCAGGGAAATAAGTTCACATTAAGTTAGCTCAGTTGTACACCCAGTGCTTACGTCAGGAAAGCGTTGAATCGTGGCGCAATGCTATAGTAATTTTACTTCATAAAAAATGAGACCAGAAGGACCTTAGTAACTATCGACCGATTAACTTGCTATCAAATGTATATAAAATATTCTCCAAGATCCTTACAAATAGACTAAGTCAAGTTTTAGATGGAAACCAACCGAGAGAACAAGCAGGCTTTAGGAGCGGATACTCGACTCTAGACCATTTGCAGGCGATGAACCAACTAATCAAGAAAACGACAGAATACAATATACCTCTGTGTTTAGCTTTTGTAGATTACGAGAAGGCCTTTGACTCGATAGAACAAATAGTAATATTAGATTCGCTACGCAATCAGGGTACAAACGAACATATCATAAAGGTTTTAGAAAAGATTTATGCGAAAGGTACCGTTATAATTCGACTTCATAAAGATACAGAAAAAATCAAGATCGAGAAAGGAGTATGGTAAAGCGATACAATTTCACCCAAATTATTTACAGCTTGCTTGGAAGAGATTTTCAGAAGGTTGAATTGGGAAGAGAAAGGTTTGAAGATTAATGGCGAATATTTGAATCACCTAAGATTTGCGGATGAGCTTATTCTTATTTCATAAAGAGCAGAAGACTTGCAAGATATGCTGAGTGATCTGAACAAGGAAAGTCTGAAAGTAGGTTTGAAAATGAATAAGATCAAAACCAAAGTAATATTCAACACGAAAGTTCAAAGTAAAGATATTATAATCGATGGTGAGAGTCTTGAAGAAGCTGAAGAGTATAATTATTTATACCAGATGGGGAAAGTGACACAAGATCATGATAATGAAATAAACACTCGTATTACAATTGGTTGGAAAGTGTTTGGTAAATATAATAAAATCCTGAGAGGCTCTCTACCTTTATGTTTAAAACGTAAAGTTTACAATCAATTCATTCTGCCAGCAATAATGTACGGGTGTGACACTTGGAAACTGACAAAAGTGATGGAAGCAAAGCTAAGGACCACACAGAGGATAATGGAGAGATCAATGATGGGAATAACGCTGAGAGACCGAAAGAGAGCAAGTTGGGTGAAAGAGCAGACTAGAGTGAAAGATATTGTAGAGACGGTGAAAGAGAGGAAGTCGAATTGGGCAGGTTAGTGCGAACGCCTAATGAACGATGGAGCAAATGTTACTAAATGGACACTGTGAGATGGAAAGCGTGGAAGACGGAGACCAGACAGGAGGTAGAGAGGCGATATCGAGAAGTTTGCAGGAGTGACGTGGCAGAGGTTGGCGTTGTCGTGTGAATCATGGAATGCTATGAAGGAGGCCTTGGTTCACCAGTGGACTCAGGATGGCTGATTTGATTGATTGATATGTGTATATATATGTATGTATATATATATATATATATATATATATATATAACATATTTGTATATATAATATATATATATCGTATATGTAGCAAAGAGTTCCTTGAAGACGAATTAACATACATTAAAGACACATTCAAAAACTTGAGATACCCAGGAGGCCTAATAAATAAAACAAAACACAAAGCGAAGAAAATCCACGAGAAATCAAACGCCCGATCCAACGGACCAAACGTCCAGGCATCCGGACCAATCGTCCATACAATGACGAAAGATCATGTCATGCCACATTTCATAACTGTACCTAATTCTGAGATCACCGAGGATATTGATAGGTATTTATTGAAAGGTGGGATAAAAATTGCTAAGGGTTCCTCTAATAAAATAGGAAAAATGTTTAAAGACCACACTGATAATCACAACAACCTCAGTGTGATTTATCGCATCCCATGTAGCGGCTGTCCCCTAGCATACATCGGTGAATCAGGTCGAGGGATTGAAAAAAGACTAAGCGAATATAAAGATGATATAAGAGCACACAGGACATCTAACTCACTTGTTCGCCACCTCGAACAGTGCAGCAACCAACCTGATTGGGACAAAGTCGAGATCTTACATAAGGGACTACAGAAGAAAATGAGAAAGACGGTGGAAGCTGCTCATATAAATACCCAAATGAACAACAACGATAGAGAAGGATTTATATGCCTTTCCAAAGCAGCTAGTCTCCTAATAATCAACGCTCTAGAAAAGACCTGACACTCGAAGCTTGGCGAGTTCCTCCCACTGCAAGTATAAAATTTGTGATCACGATGTAACATAGCGAGTCCTCTGAAGAAGGTCATAGTGACCGAAACGTTAGGACGTATTCTAAAAGCCCATCTTCATTTACCCTTCCCCACCTATCACTCTCTCATGTATATGTATATATATATGTGTATATACATATATATATATATATATATATATATATATATATATATATATATATATATATATATATATATATATATGAGTATAGAAAGGGAGAAAGCGAGAGAGAGAGGCAAAGAGAGCGAGACTGATACGTGATTCTCTCCTGGGAATCGTTCACGCTTTAATCCCTTCCCGGTGTACAAACGTATTGAAAGCTTTCAGCCTATAATATACTCAATGGGCGGTCAGACCTTTCTAGGTCACGCATTCTCGTGCCCTGTCTAATTTCCAGGTATATATTTTCCAGGCCCTGCTTCCGGCTCTCTGGAATTTTGTCTGCAGAGGTGAGCAACCTATTTAACTGGTGATACGACTAATGAGCATGTTCACCGGCTCGTTTCTTGAACCGAAATTGATGTATTATGCCTTTCAGTTCCTGTGCGTTGGAGTCTGCCCTCGCTTGAATGAAATGATCTGCCCTGTAGACAGAATAAAATGTTTAAAGGACATCTGTTGCTGGTTAATTTTTTATCGAAGATATTTTTTCTTTATTTTTGTCATTGTTGGTATACAGAGTTCATCTCTGTGTTGGTGCTGCAATACGATTATTTTAATTTATTTCATATATTTGTTTATTTATTTCTTCATTTTTATCCTCATTTTTATCGTAAGAATGTGACCTACACACAAGTGTCTTTTGGACTCGAGTTGTCAGAACGTAGATTTAGCAAACAGCGCCTCCATCTGTGATGGCACTGAATGAATGGAATAAACTTCCAACCGAGACAGTTGCATGTAATACAAATCGAAACACTGTATACTTATCTATTTATATATCTATATAATTATCTATTTATTTATCTGTATGCATCTGGCCTCGTTATCAGAAAAAACAAAAGTAAACAATACATTAATGTCCCGTAATATATAATCGTGATTAAATCAAATGAAGGAAATTTTCGGATGTTGGGCCAAATTTGTCTCCATTATCTGAACAGACCTAAGCCCACTGAGGCTGTAGGTGGTGTGTGTACGCTAGGATGCGCCTCACTTCATCGAAGGTTTCATACAGATCTGAATAGCGTGGCACCACGGAACACCTTACAGGAAGTGGTCACCTGCCGTTGATACTAGGCGTATGCGGGAAGGTCTGCTAAACGCAGAATTGCAAAGAAAACACTCAAAGGTTGCCTATTCCACTTTAGTGTCTTCCCGTTTTCTGTGAAGGCACATGGAAAGGGTGGCATTAATTTCTTTGTTCCGTTTTCTTTGAAGTTGTGCACTATGATGCAGTGCCTGGTCGGTTAGCAGGCCACGGGTGGTGGTGGTGGTGGTGGTGGTGGTGGTGGTGGTGGTGGTGGTGGAGCTGGAGGTGGTAGTGGCAGCCCCACCAACACTACCGCCCCTCACTCCCACTCTTTCTTCTCTCTCTCTCTCTCTCTCTCTCTCTCTCTCTCTCTCTCTCTCTCTCTCTCTCTCTCTCTCTCTCTCTCTCTCTCTCTCTCTCTCTCTCTCTTTCAACTCTCTTTTGTCCGCATGACAGCGGTGCGAAATTGCCCACAAGGATAGAAGCGTTGGTGAACTATACCCTGCAATAACAATACTCTGCCTCACTCCTTTCTCTCACTTCTCTCACGTCTCTCTGTTCCTCTCTATTTTTCTCTCCTTTGTTCTCTTTTCCACTTTGTTCCCATTCTCTCTCTCTCTTTCTGTGCGTGTGTGTGTGTCTATCTCTTTGCCTCTCTGTCTGTCCCTCACTCTCGCTCCCTCTGTGTGTGTGTGTATATATATATATATATATATATATATATATATATATATATATATATATATATATATATATATACATATACATATGTCCTTGTCCTTCCTCTTTCTCCTTCCTGTTTCTTCTTTTTCACTCCTCTTTCCCCACCCTTCACTCTCTCCATGCTCCTCTGTCTCCCTTTCCTCTCTATTTTCTCCCCCTCTCCTTCTCTCCTCTCCCCCCTCCCCATTCATTTCCTCCCACTCCCTCTCCTCTCCTCTCCTCCCTTTTCCTCCCCTTCACTCTCCCCCCTCTGCACTCTCCTATTCACTCTCTCCTCTCCCGTCTCCCCTCTCTCTCTCTATGGCACCTGCTCCCCTCTACCTGGCTCTCTTAATGGGTAGAGAAAGAGATCTAATGAGAGAGAGAGAGCGGTGTGTTGGGGGGGAGGGGGGAGTTGCGACAGTATGAGAGGGGGCCGCAGGGGACAGTGGCGTAAAGGGGGGAGAGGGGGGAAGGAGGGGGAGGAAGGAAGTGAAACGGCCAGAAGGAGGAATTAAACACTGGGAAGGGGGGAAATGGTGGTGAAGAAGAAATCGAGAACGGAAGGGGAAGAAAAAGAGTAAACGAGGGAAGGGGAAGAAAGGGGAAAGAGGAGGTGAGGAACATGAGGGTGGAGGGGGAGGTGGAAGGGGAAGACCTGGGTCTCGACCCTTTTCAGTGTGGGGTCATACATCAGGTGATTTACTTAAATTGGAAGAGAAAGAAGTCAAAGAACAAATGGATGAAAATGGGGAAGAAAATGTGAAATAGTAAATAGAAAATGAGAAGAGGCCAAATATTAAATAGAAAAAAGAAAGGATCCAGGAGGAAGAGGTGAAATGAGAAATGAATAAAAGAAGAACGGATAGAAGAAGAAGAAGAAGAGACACGAGGAACAGATCAAAGAGAGGATGAGAGAAGAGAGGGAGGATAAGAGGTAAATATGTAAAAGAAATAAATAGAAAAAGAAAGGATGAAATAAAGAAACAAATCGTTTGTCTGTTTGTTTATTATTATTTACTTGATTTTAATTTATTTTTAGTTATCTGTCAATTTATTATTATTTACTATTTACCTGTTTGTTTATTATTTATATTATTATAACTTATCTATCGTTATAATTTTTTCGCATCCGACGTAGTTATGGACTAAAAGGTCTCTTGTCGGCATACTCCGCCTTTGTAATCCTTTGCAATCCTTTGTAAAAAGATGGAAACTGGTAGTTACCAGGATTAGAACGAAATCGACAATAGCTTCATCACAGTAACCTCCGATTTGAATAAAATCGTCTGACGCCAAGTAGAATATAATCTCCAAGCTAACATTAACCATTTCCCCCGCAGAGGTTAGTTAACTTGGGTTTTAGTAGAGGAGGTTAATTGTATTGAAAGGAGTAACTGGGATTTTCTTGATCCATTCAACCCAACCGATGACACAACCAAAGCTGAATGAAATATTCAGGTTTTAGACAGAATGAAATCTTTGAAGAGCTCGTCGACGGGTAGAAAAGTTGAAAGAAAACGGGGAGCGGAAAAGGTGAAAGAAAACGGGGAGCGGTACAGATGAAAGAAAACGGGACGGAAAAGGTGAAAGAAAGCAGGGGACGGAAAAGTTGAAAGAAAACGTGTGGCGGACAAGGTGAAAGAAAACGGGGCTCGGAAAAATATGAAAGAAAACGGGGTCGGAAAATTTGAAAGAAAACGGAGACGGGCAAAGTCGAAGGAATGCGGTTGGTCACATAAAAACGGTGACGTCGACAGCCATGGTGGCAACACCGCCGCCGCCCACCGACACATTTTGTCGACGAAAATATTTAATGAATTTAGAAAATACGAGACGGCGTGGACATCCACACACACGTACATGGAAATTGCCGTACACGCAGGCGCGTACACACACACACGTATACGCTGACGGGGCCCTACGTGTATAGCCCTTATCCTTTATACTACACACACACACACACACACACACACACACACACACACACACACACACACACACACACACACACACACACACCTTTCACGTGTAACCCCTGTTCACCTAGCAGTGAGTAGGTACGGGACGTTAGTCAAGGAGTTGTGACCTTGCTGTCCCGGTGTGTGGTGTGTGAGTGGTCTCAGACCTACCCAGAGATCGGCAAATAATGAGCTCTGAGCTCACTGCCGTAGGGTGGTGTCTAGCTGTCTCGACAGAGACTGCAGCAGATCCAATACACACACACACACACACAGAGAGAGAGAGAAAGCTAGAATGTTAATATGTTGGTATAGGGCGACTTATTGTGTATTCAAATATTGATGTAGAACTTCGTAGGAGACAATTAAGTGTGGAAGTACATTTCAAAAATGTGTGGAAATGCATTGCACACTAGGATACCAGAAAGTCACTACTTGCAAGTGACCCTATAAATTACCTTCGAGTTGACTCCCAGATCAACTCCGCCATTTTCCATTGTTCTTGAGAAAAAAAAAAAAAATGAAGAAGCAGATTTTTGGTTAATTTGTTTATTTTATTTTTTTATTAATTTGTTTACTTATTTGTTTATTTTATTGTATTACAGAATATGGTACTAAATTACTTTAGTGTTTGGTGAAGACGTCAATTTTAGATTGTCAGTATCGCAAAACATGATCCTCAGCGATGTCTCAAATCCAGGCCCATGATTTATCAATTTTATTTAATATTCTTTTATTTTATTTTATTTAATCAATTTGCTTATATTTTTGGTATGTCATTGTAACTAATATTAATTATCTAGGGTAGCGAAGT
>NC_134810.1:27776112-27778612 GCF_046742065.1 Oratosquilla oratoria
TGTCTAGCAATACTGCCCGTTCATGCCATATGCGCTTCTCTCACTAAACAAAAAAATATGTGAATGAATTAGTAAATAGCTAAATGAATAGATAAACATAATGAATAAATATAACAAATGAGTAGATAAGAAGACCCAAGTTAAAGCTTATATACGGGTTCACCCGAGTGATTGTCCTCCCGGCTTAATTGCACACCTGTATACATGACTATTCCTTACACCTAACTATGCATATCTTAACCCAACAAAGATCCAATTCCCAAACAGCACCTTAAACTTCATCCTACAACCTCTTGCGGTTCCCTCCAGCCGAGGGTGGAGGGGTACGGGGAGTGGAAAGAGGAGGAGGAGGAGGGGGCAAGTCTCCGTCTCCGGCAAGGTGTCGTAAACAACACGGCCGGGGCCGGCAATTGAGCACGGGGGCATTCAGCAGCCTTGCTGGAGACGTCACTGCCACATAAATTGTGGCCGTGCTTATGCAAACGTTCTACGGGCGTAGGTAGGTATGCGTCACGCAAGCGCACGGTCGCCTCAAGCTGAAGGCACCCAAGACCACGACGAGGAAGATGAAGACGACGTCGAAGAAGACAAAGACGATGTCGAAGAAAACGAAGACGACGTCGAAGAAGACGACGCCAAAGACGACGACAGTGAAGACGTAGCCAAAGAAGACGACGACAACGACACCGAAGAAGATAAAGACGACGATGCCGAGGACGACGTCGAAGTACGAAGACGACGACACTGAAGGCGAAGTCGAAGCTGAAGACGAAGACGACGACGAGGATACGCTATCTCCAGGACCCCAAGTAGCAAGTCTTCTTTTCATTTCTTACAAACTTGATCTGCAATCACTAAAAAGTGTAAAACTGCACATCTACAAGCATACTAATGAAGTCAGAAAGATAAAATCAATACGCAAATATGAATATATTTCAGAAAACAGTGTGGGTTAGAAAAATATTTATTTAATTTGAAAACCTGCGCGCGGACATACCTCCTGTAAATATGTTGAATATCAAAGAAACAGCATAGATGCTTGGACTTGTGAAAAACATATACAAACACACATTTACATAGTTTCTCTCTCTCTCTCTCTCTCTCTCTCTCTCTCTCTCTCTCTCTATATATATATATATATATATATATATATATATATATATATATATATATATATATATTATATATATATATATATATATATATGCAAAGTAGAAAAAAGACTAACGAAGCAGAGCGCTTTCTTCAGTGCAACAAGTGACTTGTTGCACTGAAGATGTAATATACGAAAGCGCTCTGCTTCGTTAGGTCTACTTTGCATAAGTGAACACAAGTACCCGTGGTCTTATTAGCATATATATATATGTGTGTGTGTGTATGTAGGTATGTATGCATATACTTATACCAATGGCTATTTCCCCCTTACAAGGGAGGTAGCCAAAAAACAAGGGCATAAAATCCACTCCCATCCATTCCATCCCCACATACTCCACTTCCAATCGCCCCCCTCCCCCTCCCTCCCTCCAATCTTGGCTCCTCCTGAATGACGGGTCATCCCTGCATCTCGCCTACTGCCCTGGGTCAGAAACAAAGTAGCAAGACACAGCACATTCTCAGGAAGGCCGCTTTATTAAATCGGCGACCTCCTCCTCTCCATCCCCTCATGCAGAAAAAAAGAAGACAGGGAGAAATCCCTTCGGGCCGGGCTGCGTCAAAATATCATTCACACATACTCCCTCACTTCCCAATCCCCAACCCACTCCCTTCCATGCATCACAGCATCATCCATACACAACCATTCTCCATTCACCCCAATCTTCTGTCTTCTCCCTTCCTCAACAGACATTCCCCTTTTTCCCAATGCCCCTTTTACCCCATTCATCCATCTCATCCTTGGTCGTCCCTTCATATTCACTCCTCTGCCTTCCACACCTCTTTTACTAATCTTTCGTCACTCATTCTTTCCATGTTTCCAGACCATCCCAATATTCTTTTATCAACCCTATCTCCCAACTCCCTTTCCACCCCGCTCTCCTCCTCACCTATTCGTTTCTCACTCTATCCAGCCTTGTAACCCCTATCATACTTCTCAGGCTTTTCATCTCAAATACATTCAAATTCCTCCTATCTTCCTCTCTTATGTTCCAAGTTTCTGCCCCATACGGTGCTGTCAGCACAATCACTCCTTCATACAATCTCCCTTTAGCACCCGTTCCCAAATGTCTATTTCTCATTAAAATTTGTAATCCCCCAAGGTATTTACTTGCTTCTCTCAATCTTCATTCTACCTCCACCTCTACTCCTCCTTTTCCCGCCATATTTGCACCCAAGTATCTAAAATTATCCACTTCCTCCAGTCTCTCTCCCTTGACACTCACTTCCAACTTGCTGCCACATTCCCCCTTTGTACGAGTACATTTCATCACCTTACTGTTACCCACATTTATCTTTAACTTTCTTCTTTCGCACACCTTCCCAAACTCTGTCACTAAATTCATTA
>NC_134810.1:27783612-27806112 GCF_046742065.1 Oratosquilla oratoria
CCTGAGAGGCTCTCTACCTTTATGTTTGAAACGTAAAGTTTACAACCAATGCATTCTACCAGCAATAATCTACGGATGTGAGACTTGGAAGCTGACGAGGGCGATGGAAACAAAGCTAAGGACTGCACAGAGGAGAATGGAGAGATCAATGATGGGAGTAACACTGAGAGACCGAAAGAGAGCAAGTTGGGTGAGAGAGCAGACTAGAGTGAAAGATGTTGTGGAAGCAGTAAAAGAGAGGAAGTGGAATTGGGCAGGTAAGTTGGTGCGAACGACTGATGAGCGATGGAGCAAATGCGTTACTGAATGGACGCCGCGAGATAGGAAGCGTGGAAGAGGGAGACCAGACAGAAGGTGGAGAGACGAGATCGAGAAGTTTGCAGGAGTGACGTGGCAGAGAGTGGCACGGTCGTGTGAATCATGGAACGCTATGAAGGAGGCCTTTGTTCAGCAGTGGACTCGGGATGGCTGATTTGATTGATTGATTGATTTACGGATATTTATGTATAATATCTAGAGGCTCTCATAGCACACTGGGAATGAATGTTTGAGTATGTTTCTACGTATTCCTATGTATTTAGCACGAAAGAATGATAGACGAAGGAGCAAGTGTGTTACTGAGTGGACGCCGCGACATGGGAAACGAGGAAGGGGAAGACGAAACAGAATGTGGAGAGACAAGATAGAGAATTTTGCAGGAGTGCCGTGGCAGATGTTGGGGCAGTCGTCCGAGTTATGGTATGAAAGAGGCCTTTGTTCTATGTATTCCTTGTTTGCCTACTTGCCTGCTTGTGTAGTCGTAGGCTCTGGGGCCTTGGAATAAGGTCCTGGTAGAGTTTTTCACATTTTCCTATGCAATTCATTTTTCCTTATTTGGGCATGGCTCTGCTCGAACTGTGTCATCAGCTCAGGACGAAGCCGAATGGTGGCCATACAGAGCCTTCTTTTTCTGAACGTGCACAAAGGCTTTGCAATCAGACTTGATTTCGTGTTTTATGTGTCTTAATAGAGGGAGAAGACAGCGGTGTCAGATGCAGTAACTACGAACTACTCGTAATACCCATGACTACCACTACTGCTTCTACAACTACTATTTCTACTACTACTACTTCTGCTATTAATATTAATCTTTTTTAATACGACCTCCATCCTTGTGGAACTGTGAACTACTACTACTACTACTACTACTGCTACTACTGCTACTACTACTACTACTACTACTACTACTACTACTACTACTACTACTACTACTACTACTACTACTACTACTACTACTACTACTACTACTACTACTACTACTACTACTACTACTACTACTACTACTACTACTACTACTACTACTACTGGTACTACTACTACTACTACAACTACTACTACTAGTATTATTTGATAAGTGATTGAGGAACGACCTTCATCCTTGTGGAACTATGTGGTGAAAACAGTCAGATTCTGTTTTCCATCTAATTCATTGGCCCCCACTTCCCCCAGTGACTGTGGTCAATAACCATTTTATATTTTTGTTGACTTATATTTGATAGGGGGGAAAATCCAAGTTTCTGCTCAGAGTCGGGGTTCCCTGTGGGTACTGGTGAAGGAGGTGGGAACCTGGTACCTGTCAGACATGGGAGAGATGACCTGGTGTGAGAACGAGTCTACATCTCATTTATGCTACAACGCTTCTCTTTGGATGTCGCTTCTTTACCTTTATCATCCCAGCAAGCCGAGCTAATACTACTAATATTACTACTACTACCAATTACTACTACTAATTTTACTACTACTATTACTACTACCACTATTCCTGATGCTGCTGCTCCTGTAATTACTTTATTTGTCTTCTTACACCTTATCCTCTTGTTTTTCAGTGAATCTCATTATCCGTATTCTTTGTCCTCTTCATCCATTTAACCTCCAGCTGCTGCAGTTAGCCACGATTACGATTTGTTTCGATTACCAACATAACTGTCAACACCAATGTCATCATTATCACTACCACAACCTCAGCTACAATCAGAAACATAACCTCAACCACCTACCACCCCCACCTACCACCACCACCACCACCTTCCACCACCACCAACACCTACCACAACCACCATTCCCGTAACCATAGCCATAATTACAATCACTACCACCATCTCTGTCACCGTACAATTCAGCCCACCACCGCCAAAATCACTCTTGTCACCAGCAGTACCTCTTGCATCATCATTATGACCAACAACGGGAATAACAGCAACAACAACAACAATCCCGTATTTCCTCTGGAGCCTGTGTTAATAACGGAAGTGAAATTGTTTGGTGTCACCGACCATATTTGCTCACGTAACTTATAGTTCAATTATTGAGTACAAGTAAATGCAATATTCATGATCATGTTGCAGTATTTTCGTACAAAAAAAAGGTTGTTTGTTAGCGTCACTGAGGATGATGACGTTAATTTTTTACTTATTCATTATTCTTATTATATTTTCTATATGAATCTAATAATTTATTTTAATTATGTTTTATTTTACGTTTGTGTAGTAATGTTGTCCTGTATTTTTTATCTGTTCTATTTGATTAATTGTAGTTATTTATGATAGCCTTTGTCAAAGTTAGAGATTTACATACTGATACTAAGTTTTTTTTTTTTTTTTTTTTTTTTTTTTTCCCATGAGGTCATGCAACCTGCCATGGAAGGCAAATACGAGTAAACTTGCCCAAAATGAAATCAGGCTTGTCCATCCGATATGCACGCTCATATCTCTGATTGCCTTTTCTGTATTGGCATAGGGGGACAAACTTATATTTATGCATATAAAAGTGCATGGGAACCCAGAATATAAATATATATATATATATATATATATATATATATATATATATGTGTGTGTGTGTGTGTGTGTGTGTGTGTGTGTGTATATATACAAATATATATATATATAATATGTGTGTATATATATATATATATATATATATTTTTGTATCTATATGTATCTATATTAATATATATATATATTTATATATATATATATATATGTGTGTGTGTGTGTGTGTGTATGTGTGTGTGTATGTGTATATATATGAATATATATGTATATATATATATGTATATATATATATATATATATACATACACATACATATATATTATATATATATAATATTACAAAGGATTACAAAGGCGGAGCATGCCGATAGGAGACCTTTTGATCCATATCTAGGTCGGATGCGAAAAAAAAATCATATTAGTAATAAAATAATAAATAAAAACTATAATAATGTAAATAACAAATAAAATACATAAATAAATGCATAGGTATAGTTAGATAATAAACAAACAGGTAAATAGTACATAATAATAAATTGACATATGACTAATAATAAATGAAAATCAGACTGACAAATGATAACAAAACAAAAACAAATAATATAAGATAAATTATAATCATTACAGCATCTTACTTAGGTATATATCTAAATGATTCTTAAAGCTTCGAACTGAACTACATTGCACTACCTGTGCAGGAAGTTTATTCCATTCATTAACTACACGGTTGGCAAAGTTGTTTCTACCTACTTCCATATTGAATCTATTTCCGGACAGTTTGAGACCATTGTTTCTTGTCTGATTCTCATTCAATGTGAAAATTTTGTCACTTTTGATGTTGTCAATTCCCTTTAAAATCTTAAAGACCTGTATCAAGTCACCTTTGAGTCTACGCTTTTTTAGGGAAAACAGATTCATGTGTTTTAGTCGATTTTCGTATGATTTATTTTTGATATTTGGAATCAGTTTTGTGGCTCGCCGTTGTACTTTTTCCAGTCTGTCAATGTCTTTAATGAGATTCGGTGACCATACGGAAACAGCATATTCCAAATGTGGACGAACTAACGATTTATATAGCTTGTTAATGAGTGATTGACTTTTGAAATCAAAAGATCGCGCAATCAGTCCCAGAATCTTATTTGCTTTCTCAGAGGCTGAAATACACTGCTTGGATGATTTGAGGTCGTTACTGATATCTTTTTCACTATCCACTTTTGTTAACGAATTTCCAAATAACTTGTAATCGTACTTTCTATTATTTTTACCTGGTTATTACCAACTCTTTACAGTGCCATCCTAGTTAACTAAACTATGAACAGCTTGAGCCATTAACTAACCGCCTCTTGTTCTGTTTGATTCGAATATGTATAGTTGCTTGATTTGAACTTTTAAATGCTTTGGGTGTAGATTACTCTTCCAGTTATCGTATTGTGTGTGTGTGTGTTTGTGTGTATGTTAGAAAGAGATTGAAAGAGAGAGAGAGAGAGAGAGAGAGATTGGAGCGTGCCTTGTGACTGTATTTATTCACATGCTTGTTTGCTTACATGAGTTTGAGAGGAGAGCTTATGTTATGTATAAGACGAGAACTCATAGCCAAGCTCAGTAGTTGTAATCTGGTTTCAGAGATTTACTGTTAAAGTTAGCCACTCTGCGAATTTTCTAGGACAATTGTCTTTTCATTTGATGACGTTGTGGCACAGGGTTCTTCACGTGCCACGTGTCATGCGTCGTTTTCTGTCGTGCCAATTCGTCACGTCACGTCGTAGATCGATTAGTGACGGAAGTCTTGTGCGTCGTCGGAGGCAATAATAGAAATAGGAAATCGCAGTCGACCAACCACCTTAAACACGATGAAACAGTTGTCTATTACTTAATTATCTTATTTATTTATTTATTTTACAGGGGTGGTCCCTGGTCAGGAATCCTTTGTTTTCCTAAAGTTTGCACCATAATTTAATAAAATGTGTAATATGTAAATGAATAGATGAATAAGTAATTAAATATATGAATAAATATATTATCGTATTGAAGATGTGGTAAAGATGTCAAAATCACGGACACCCAAAGTTAGTCCATCATTTCTTGCCATATTTTCATACCTAATGCGCACTGGGTTTCATAACTTCATTCATATTAAGCTATTGGAAATTGAGAGATTTTGCATCTACTGGAAAAATCGTTTGATGGAAACCAGAATAAAGACATAAATCTCTTAATTTTAGAATTTTTCCCACGGCGTAGAGGCAGGCATGTAATGTTAGGAAAAAATGTCACACAACCTTGTTAATACAACAATGCGACGCAATGTACAAAACTCTTCAAAAAATTACAAACAAAAAAATCTTCAGTATAATATTTTTTTAAGCATTTCACGATAACGCCAGCCATAACAACAAGCACGCTGCCAGATATAGGATGTCACTAAACTAGTCATGTTTGTGAAATTCCCACGGGTGGGCTTTTGGGTATTAAAGGATAATTAATTTTCCACGTTGATTTATGTTTTTTGCGAAAATTGGCACCCGCCAATATTCTGGGAGTAATGCGCTGAACGGTGTTCAACAAATTACAAATTTGTGTAGATAATTATTTTGTAATAATTTATTTCGTTAACTGCGGCAGCTTCCCTTTTAGAATATGTTCGTTTGGCTTTTACCAAAATAAACTAAATGAAGTGCGTTTCTGCCTGCCCTCGTCTGATTTTATTCACGAGAAAGGTAACTTTACCTACAATCAAGACTAAAACCATCTCGATTAAGTTAACCTTTAAGATATAAACGTGAATTCTGACTCCGGGTTAAGGCTATCTAGGTTAGGTTAACGATCTGACTGCCCCTTACGGGCTCTGCCGCCGGTTGATTTTATTCAGCTGGAGGAAATCCCCACAACCATCAGCCGTAGGCTGAGGGTCGGGAGAAAGAAAGGCGTCATTGAAACGTACGGTAATTTCGAGGGAATCGGGTTCCTTTAAATAATTAAAATCGTGAGGCGACGCCCAAAATGAAATATACGAGTACAAAACCTCCATTGTGACAAGTGTCTCATCTGCTAAATAGATAAATTTATTGTAATATATATATACATACATATATATATATATATATATATATATATATATATATATATATATGCGTGTGTGTGTGTGTGTGTGTGTGTGTGTGTGTGTGTGTGTGTGTGTGTGTGTGTGTGTGTGTGTGTGTGTGATTCACCATGGTCTTGGATCACGTGTTGGACTCATGGTCAACAGCTATTTCCCTCCCTAAAGAGAGGTCAGAGCTCATATATATGACCGATCTATGGGTAATGCTGTGACCTTACACGTACGCACACCCTTAACTTCCCGCCCACGAGAGTTAGAGTAACAACCCGCAACGCAGCGATACTGAAACTATTTCGGTCCTGGGGGGGGGATTCGAACCCGGACCACCGTAGTAGCAACCGGAAACTCCACCAACTGCGCCATGAGTTATGTATGTGTGTGTGTGTGTATGTGTGTGTGTTTGTGTGTATATATATATATATGTGTGTGTATATATATATATATATATATATATATATATATGTATGTATAATAAAATGAGAATAATAATAATAATTATAAAAATATTAATATTGATATATACAATTTTAAAGTCTTGTAGGCGTGTCGTTTGAAAACCAGAATGGAATTCGTAAAGTGCTTCTTCGTTGGTGGTTTTCTTTGACTGAAGACAGTCGTCTGGCGGGAGTGTGAACAGTCACGAAAAGCGTAAAAGGCTTATTTGGTTTAAATTTAAGATGAAAGTTATCCCGGGTTTGAGTCTCTTAAACGTAATTGATAACGTTTATGAAATTTTCGGTATCATAGGTTGATGTGTGGTTTAGCGTTTTTTCTACACTGTGCTATTTCATTGGTGGTAATTATGAGATTATTGTTTTTTTTTTTTTTACTTATTTATTTTTCATATATTTATATTTTACTTGTTTATTTTTCCTCCTTGATAAGGTAGTTTTCGTTGAAGTCATTTAGCAAGGCAGACTGAACTTTCCGTGATGTAGAATTGGGATTGTGGAAGCAAATTTAAATATAAAAATGTTATCTTATTGACTTATTTATCTATTAATCTATTAAATTTCTTCGCTTCTATCCTTGGGATTCCGTATCGTGTCTAATAAGTGGAGATTGAAGGAGGATAGAAGAAATGGGTGATGCTTTGACCTCTGGCTGAATGAAAGCGTTTGGTGCTAGAAAACGCAGTTAGGAGTACCGTTACTATTATTACTATGGTTATTACTACTATTATTTTTATTGTTATTTTTATTAATTATTATTATTATTATTATTATTATTATTATTAATTATTATTATTATTATTATTATTATTATTATTGCTTTTGTTGTTGTTGTTGTTATCTTTACTATTACTATTATTATTGTTATTATCATTATTATTATAATTGTCATTATTATTTTTTACGCGCTTGTGTACATGTAGCTCAATTTTCCAGACGAACCACTATATTTAGAAAATAATAGTAAAACAATACAAAATAAAATAAAATGAAAAAATTTTGAAGAAAGTTTGAGCGAGCGAGCAAGCGAGGTTTCGGAGTTACAAATTACACATCATCAGCCCCCGTGATGAACATCTCATTCAGCGTAATCGGCTCCGATTATGATTGTGTCTTCTCCCCCTTCTTGACTTTTGTATGTGTCATGCTGATATCATATATCGTATATCACTTATCATCCTTCTGGCGATTTTTTTTTTCATTTATTCTTGATTTACTCATTTGTTTATTTTAATTTTATCTATATATTTATAAATTTATTTCGTTTATTCATTTTTTATCTTATTTTCTATTCGTTTATTTGTTATATTTATTTGTTATTGATTTATTTATTATTTATTTTTCTTCATTTTTTTTTAAGTGGGAGTCTTTAGTGTGGTGGAGATGACGTAGGCTCGTAGTTGTATATTCCTTATTGTAATATACGAGAAGAAGGGTATACTGGTGAGTTCCCTTCTCTTTGTCTCCATCGATCTTACATAGCCTTATTTGCTTATGATTTAGGAATAGAGTATTGTCTTCTTTATAATGTTCCACAAGTAGGTGTGTGTGTGTGCGTGTGCGTGTGTGTGTGTGTGTGTGTGTGTGTGTGTGTGTGTGTGTGTGTGTGTAATAACAATAGTAATGATAATGATAATAATTATGATAATTATAATAATTATAATAATAATAATAATGATAATAATAATAATGATGATAATAATAATAATAGTAATAATAATAGTAATTAATTGTTGTTGTTATTATTATTATTATTATTATTATTATTATTATTATTATTATTATTATTATTATTATTATTATTATTATTATTATTATTATTATTATTATTATTATTATTACTATTGTTGTTGTTGTTATTATTTATAATGATAATGATAATAATAATCGGTTTGTTGAGTTAACGCTGACACAGTGATACATTGACAATGTATAATTTGAGTTAATCTTAAGACTAGACTAAATGAATTTGAATGTGTGTGTGTGTGTGTGTGTGTGTGTGTGTGTGTGTGTGTGTGTGAGAGAGAGAGAGAGAGAGAGAGAGAGAGAGAGAGAGAGAGAGAGAGAGAGAGAGAGAGAGAGAGAGAGAGATGTGTGCCCTTCCCCTGTTACGTCTTTCACCAAAAACGAACTTAGTTTAATAAGAGCTGAATCCTATCCAGAACAGCTCTGCCGGCCGACTTATAATAAGGGTTTATCAATCAGGTTTGATCCTGGAGCTGAATCAAATCGCCCGCAGGTAGCAAGAATAGAATAAATACCAGTTGGCTTCTGTGGATTTCTGTATGTAGGTTTTTATTCCCTGAATTAAAGCAGGGTTCTCACAAAAAATTGAATAAACAAAGAGAGGAAAATGAAATAGAATAAGATAAATAAAGATGAATAAATTAGTACATGAATAATAAATAGAAATCGATAAATGAATAAGTACATAACAAATGATTATGAATAGATGAATGATTTATAAAAGTTAGCAAACAAACAAATAGGCAAATAAAAAGAAATACAAGGAATGAATAAATAACGATGAATAGATTTGGCTTGCCGACAAGTATAGCAAGTAGTTAAAGATAGCAGCCGTGTTTAGACCTCCGTGGGATGTTTTGTCGAGTGAAGTCCCTCGGGCCCGAAGGTCAGGCCAAGCGGGTCGCTACTTCAGCGGAGATTGATGTGACGGTAGTTCGAACCCCGCCGCCAACGAGGGGCACCGTCCTAGCCTCCTGACAAGGGAAAATTTGCGACATTAAATTGAATCATCATCGTCATTCTGACAAAGACCGAACGGTTTTCTTCGGATGAGGTCCAACTCTTGAAACGTGGATCGGGGAAAGGACGTTATTAAGGTTTCATTCTATCTGAACCATCTATCACGTGTCGCTAACAAGCAAGTGCTAGTGGAAGGAGTGTCACGCACATCATCTATTTCTAGAAGCACGTGTCAAGATAGAGTGTTTGGGAGAGATACGAAAAAGGAGTGTGAATACACTCAATTTTATAACATAAAGAGGTAAATAAGTAGATAAATATAAATATTAACCTTTGATTAATCAATATTAATTTAAGAGATCCTAACAGTAAGGATTAGGCCGTTAGGTTTTACACAAAAGGAATTTTATTCCTACAGCACAATTTCTGGTGACTTGGATTTATCTGCCAATTTTAAATCGTTTTTTCATGCTAATTTCAAATATACATTTTTACCTACACGGTATAGTGATTCTGTTATATCTAGTTTCTAGTTTCCCAGAAAACTGACCTAGGGACGGACAGAGAGGGTGCTGGTAGAAACCAAATACTTCACAGTACATAGTAGTAAGATAATAATAGGTGTTATTTTGCAAAATATTGACATAATTGTTTCTTTTTTCGGGTCTCATGTTGGAAGGATGGCTTCGTCAAGAGGAAATTGCGTTAATGATCCAGACATCTTCTGCTACATATGTGGCTGTTACATGCTAGTTCGTCAAAGGCGCAATATATCAAACTTTGTGATCCGCACTTATAAGGCATATTTTGATGTTCCTCTTGGCGATCAAGATAAGAAGTGGGCCCCACATGCTGTTTGCCATAGTTGTGTGGAACATCTTCGTGAGTGGACGAAAGGAAAGAGAAATGGTCTTCCTTTTGGAATCCCCATGGTGTGGCGAGAGCCAAAGGATCATGTATCGGACTGTTATTTCTGTCTGGTGAATACTAAAGGGATTGGCAAGAAAAATCGGCACAAAATCGACTACCCCAACATTCCCTCGGCGATCCGGCCAGTACCTCATTCTGAGTCTCTACCAGTTCCGATTTTCAGTGGATATGCTTCCTCCGAGGATGAATATGACGTAGCTGATATGGGCGTCCACAGAATGGATTCAGAGTCTGCAGATTCATCATCATATGTTGAACAGTCATTAGCTCCTCAGTTTCAATCAAGAGGATTTGAATGACTTGATACGTGGTTTGGCGCTCTTCAAGAAAACTACAGAACTTTTAGCCTCCAGGTTGAGTGAAAGACATGCTTGACAGGTAGGTACGGGTATCATATTACCGAACAAGGGAGAGTACATTTGTTAAGTATTTCTCTGAAAACAAACAATTGGTATACTGCCACGATGTTCCTGATCTGTTTACCGATTTGGGACTTGGCAACTATAGCCCTGCTGGGTGGAGACTTTTTTTGGATAGCTTCAAGCGTAGCCTCAAGTGTGTCCTTTTGCATAATGGCAATGATTTTGGTGCAGTTCCTCTAGGTCACTGTGTGCATCTGCGAAAATCTCACGATGACATGAGAATGGTCATGGATTTACTTAAGTACCATGAACACATGTGGATCACATGTGTAGACCTTAAGGTGGTCAACTTTCTCCTTGGCCAGTAGAAGGGATATACAAAGTTTCCATGCTATATCTTTATGTGGGACAGTCGAGCCCGTGACAAACACTGGACCCAAAAAGATCGGCCAGTTAGGGAAACTTTGGAGGCAGGAATGCCAAACATTGTTAATGAGCCAGTCGTAGGTTCGAGAGAGGATTTTTTTCCCTCCACTTCATCTCAAACTGGGGTTGATGAAGCAGTATGCCAAGGCGTTGAGCACTGACAATGATTTTTTTAATTACATAGTATCGTCGTTTCCTGCTTTGTCATACGAAAAAAATAAAAGCAGGAGTTTTTGGTGGTTCCCAAATCCGAAGACTTCCGAGTAATTCTAGATTCGTGAACATCCATGAATAGAAAATAGAAGGCAGCCAGCCTCTCATTTTCTGCCGTTGTTTCTTAACTTCTTGGGAAACAAAAAAGCGCATAACTACGAGGATCTGGTAACTAATATTCTTTTAGCATATCGTGATCTGGGATGCAATATGAGTGACGAGCAAGGGGAACGCTTCCATCAGGATTTGATGACAATGGAAGAGCGCTACCAAGGTCACTGGGATAGACACATGATGGCGGACTACTGCTGGACGATTAGAAGAGATCAGCCAGAAAAGACTTACATGAGAAAGAGTTACAAACGCAAAATTTTGCCCGATTGAAATCAAGAAGAGGTCCTCCAGCCTGATGTACGGTCATTAATAAATTAGCATCTATCTGATAACAGTATTTGTAATCCTAATGTGTAATTTAAGTTTCTTCTCATATACAGTAACATGAGCAAAAAAACTATTCTATATAAATAACGCAAATGGACGTTTCAAAATTACTTCAGGGCATGATGATAGGCGTGATGAAATGGAAATTATTGTATAATATTATTTATTAATATTACGAAAAATCTGTAGCATTTAGAGAGAATCTGATTTCAGATTTGAATTCAGTATGCTCGAATTAGGTAAGAAAATGTACTTTTGTCAATTCACCAAATACATTGTTCCCAGTGTATATATATATATTACACAAAAAGAATTGGTTTGTTATTAGGGCCACAGTCTACCACTCAGAAAAATGAAACAAATGAATAGATAAGATATATAAATTGATAGATAAACTGATAAATAGATAAAATGAATACGCAAAAAACAAACGAACACGACGGAAAACATAATCTTCTTGTTGGTGGTAATTGTGTAAATAAATGGGATTGAATAAATTATGACGATGATGATTCGTTTAATGTAGCGAAACTCCCTCTTTAGGCTAGGACGGTGCCCCATACAGAGGATTTTGTAGCGTGGAATTTAATGATCCATGCCCTTGGTCCAACTCGCTGGCGACAGAGTTCGAATTGCCATCACTTTGACCTCTGCCTCGACTGGCGATGCTGACCCACTCGGCTAGCGAGCATGCTAATGAATAAATAAATTAATAGATGAATAAATAGTGTGGAGAGGAAAACTATAGATTCTTGGTCTATCTTGAACGAACCTTTGATAATCTAATAAGTGACCTTATCACTGAGGAATTACAGTTCATTTATGTGTTCAGTTTGTAATTCATATCTCCCAAATGCTCCAACATAACCTTTTTATGATAAGTCTTTAAATTACTTGAAACTTACAGAAATATTTTTTGTGCTACTTTACAGGTCATATGTAGTTTTTTCGAGTTATTTGAGTGTTTCTTAAAACAGAATGTAGTAATGTGCAATCACGTGACGTAGAAGTTGACACATCGCTATTCTGTTCAACCTTATTTAATCATAAATAAAACACACTTTCACTAAATTTCCCATAGTCATATTTGTAATCGTAAGGACTCACTTTGATAATACACCAGTTGGTCACAGCAATACAATAACCAAGGAGACTAGAAACAAAGAAAAAATAATAGAACTAATTACAAAAGGTAATCAGTGATCTGAAATGATATACCTTTTCTTCGATAAATTAGTTTTTCAAAAGATGTTGATGGGACACATTTTATTGATATTTATCATGAAAATATTCAGCAGTCTAGAAATAGAGAACATTTTTACATTCTCCATTTAGATGATTATATGGGGTTTGATTAGGGTCATACAGTTACACACACACACACACACACACACACACACACACACACACACACACACACACACACACACACACACACACACACACACACACACACACACACACACGCACACACACACACACGCACACACACACACACACACACACACACACACACACACACACACGCACACACACACACACACACACACACACACACACACACACACACATACACACACACATACGCACACACACACACACACACGTACACACACACACGCACAAACACACGCACACACAAACATACACACACACACACACACACACACACACACACACACACACACACACACACACACACACACACACACACACACTCAAACACCACGAGCGTAGCTCCCCTTCCCCTATGATACAACTAGGTAAATACTAGGTAACACACATACACTCATATATATATATATAATATATATATATATATATGTATATATATATAATATATATATATATGTATATATATATATATATATATATATATATATATACAGGGTACGAGTGCTATTTGAGGACACTTTTAGTATGTTAAATAAACAGCAATATCTTAGCAAACAATGTATATATTTAATTCAAATTGGTACAAATATCCTTCATGGTACTTCTTTATCTAATTATTCTATGAAACCGCCTTTGGCTTCAATGACTGCTTCTATTCGGGCTCGAAACCATCCACAAGCTGGAATTAAGTGGTCCCTATTCAATTTGGACATCATCTGGACAATGGCGGCTTTCAGTGCAGCTATGGTACTATGAGGATGTCGATTAGTCTCCCTTTCAACGACGCTCCACACGTGATAGTCCATAGGATTTAAATCTGGCGAGTTAGGGGTCCACATGTTGGGGTCACATGATCATAAAAATTCTGTGATAACCAATCCTGGGTTTCAATGGCTTTCTGAGAAGGTGCAGAGTCTTGTTGAAAGACATATGGCCTTCCATTGCATACTTTATTTATCCAGGGCTTAACAACCCTTTTAAGAACATTAATGTATCCAGCAGCATTGACCCTAAGACATTGTGGGAAAATGTAAGGTGGCATGACATGACCTTCACTGCTCACAACTCCTAAAACCATCACAGTAGCCGGATATTTGGTGTGCATCACCCTGGGTACTTCAGAAGGAGATGCACATAGCCACCTGTCATTCCGTCTGTTTGTTTTCTGATCTTGGTCAATTTTTTTTTTTTTTCGTCAGAGAAAAACCAAAGCATGCCATGTTCTTTGGGATTTTTCACTTTGTTCAGCAACCGTTTTGAACGCATTAGACGTTTTCCCTGTGTCTTCGCCGATATAAATTGGCCTATCCTCATTACATATGACTTATATCGAATATCCTGATGTACCACGGTTCTGATAGTCCATTCTGGTACCTAGAGTTCTTTGGTGATGGACCTCATTGATCTTCCGGGGTTTTCATCGATGATGATTTGAACATTCCGTATAAATTCTGGTGTTCTCACGGTATCAGAGCGCTGTGAATGTTTTTTTCTTTTTGCTATAGGGAAAACATTGCCATCACATCCCTCTAGCTCCAACCGAATGATCTGGTAACGTGTAAAAAGTTACTGATTTTTAAATCACTATGTTTTGCAGCGAAAGCAACAATGACTACACGTCTTTTCATTTCTAGGGGTAGCATCTTCCTCTGACTGGGTTATCTGAAATAAAATAAAAAATAATATTATGAATTATTTGAGTGTGTAGTGAACTTAAAACAATATGTCCTCAAATGGCACTCGCACCCTGTATATATATATTGTATGTATATCAGGGGTTCTCAGCCTTGCTTGGCTCATGCACCCCTTTCACCATTTGCCAGAATGTCATCCCCCCCTCCTTTCCAAGATTGCCTGTTTCAAAAGGTGCATTCTAAATAATATGCCGGTATTATCGCACAGCGTAACATTTTTCTAATTCTAAGATTAACCTGGGTCAGCACAGGTATAATTCCAGCCCAGCTTATATTTGCTTTCCTCACCCCGTAAACTTAATGTGGTCACAATTCACACCCAGAAAACCCAAATTCCCCCCTGGGGGTGAATTTCACCCCCACTGAGAACCCCTGATGTATATGTATATATTATATATATATGTATATATATATTTATATATATATATATATAATATATGTATATATATGTATATATACATATGTATATTACATATATATGTATATATATGTTACAGTAAGAACACGTACCTAGGGATTACGCGTAATCCCTGAATGTTTATTCAGTGAATACGCGTAATCCCCTTTTCACTAACCTAACCTAAGGTTAGGTTAGGTTAGTGAAACGGGGATTACGCGTTTTCACTGAAACATTCAGGGATTACGCGTAATCCCTAGGTACGTGTTTTTACTGTAACATATATATAATATATATATATATATATATATATATATATGTATATATACAGACATACATATATGTACATACTGCACATGCATACAAACATATATATATATATATATATATATATATATATATATATATATATATATACATATATATATTATATACATATATATTATATATATGTGTGTGTGTGTGTGTGTGTGTGTATATGATATATATATATATATATATAATATATACTTATATATATACATATATATATATATATATATATATATATATATATATATATACAGTTGATATACGAGTAAAAGCACATTCGTGACTTATGACGTTATGGCCACGACAGGGCACCTCTCGTTCCTGGATTTCTGACAAAATAAGAAAGATGTCATCTTTATGTAATCCAAGACAATGACATGACAATAGTCGTAGTAATAGTAAGTCATAGCAGTTTTTTTTTGTACGACTATGTTTAGTAGAATCAGTAGTAGTTGTAGTAGAAGTAGGTCGTAAATATTGACAACAGCAACAAAAAAGTAGTAGTAGTTAGTAGTGTGTGAGGGATGGTGATGTTACAGAGTATGCAGTTGTACTTACTGAAATGGAGAAGAAAGATAAGGAGCATGCTCCAGAAGGCGCGGAGCCTTATACCCTTGGACTGTTGGTAATCGGGGAGAAGTGCGGGATTCGAACCCATAACTAAGCAAATGCGATACCAGCACGCTTCGAATGGCGCAACCAGCGCACGCTTTGCTGACATGATTTTAATTTTTTTTTTATTCTTTTTTCCAGAGTGTGATGGTGACTTGATTTTAACATTTGTTTTTATCCTTTTTTTCCAGAGTGTGATGGTGTACCACTGACTCCAAAATGGATTGGGAACCTGAGGTGTCCGATCCGCTCCTACACCACAACCTCGTCGACCTCAGTGAGTATCTGGAACTCCGTAGGCTACCATGTCTTTGTTTTCTCTTCATCAAGGGTGGTTGTCCCTCCGTGGGATGCTCGTCTCTGCGTCCTTCTAAGAGTCGATGTTCTTCAGTCTGTCTGTCGTTACTTATACGATTTTTATGTAGTGCTGTTCCTTAGTCTCCTGTAGACCACATTGTCACATCATATTGCATCACATTACGTGCGCCCACTAACAAATAACCACTAACTAACCACCAACTACAGCTAATTTTAGAATTGTAGTCCAATTTCTTCGACATTGTGGTCCACAAAGAGACCATGAATCATAGCTTGAGAACCACATGAACTGTTATTATCCAGATGTGTGCCACACAAGGTTGTTCTTTTACCAGCTCTTCTAGCGTAGTGGACATTCTCACGGCGCTGTTCCACGAACAGTCAAGGTAAAAAGTGTCACTAAGTAGGTATCTCAAGTCTTAATGGGTGTGGCAAGTACGGAAATTTTCTCCCCAGCTGACAGAGGACAAATCCCCAATTCTGGACTCCTTCCAGAAAGAAGAAAATGTGTTTAAAAAAATTACGTTTATCAAGAGTGCTTCAGTGAATTTGTGCATTTGTGTGATGCCTGCTTGTGCGTATATATATGTGTTTTAGTGTGATTCCGTATGTGTATGTGTATGCATATATGTATCTATATATGTCCGTGTTAATGTTAGTGTATGTATATACATATATGTGTGCGTGTGTGTCTGTATTTGTATATAAGATTTTGTGTGTTTATGAGTGTGTGTGTGTGTGTGTGTGTGTGTGTGTGTGTGTGTGTGTGTGTGAGTGAGTGTGTGTGTATATGTATGTATGTGTTTGTGTGTGTGTGTATGAGTGTGTGTGTGTGTGTGTGTGTGTGTGTGTGTGTGTGTGTGTGTGTGTGTGCGCGTGTGTTCTCATGCGTGTGCTTGCACATGTGTTTATCTTCAAGCACGAGATCGTGATTTTCAGTATCCGTGTAACGAGTGTCACAATGACATGTCCGTGGTAACCTTGACATTATACACTGACCTACAGATAACGTCTGTCGAGTTAGAACATTCTAAACATTCTCACGATGGAGCTGTCGTGCTGTCAGCGCTGACAGACTGACCTGGCTTTTGTTTTATGGGGAAATAGTTTTTATATCGTGGATCTGTGTTACATGGGTTATTCAATCGAACAACACGTTGATGGTAAGATCGACGAATAAGAGAAAAAGTTTCCTTAAGCCTGGAGTTCCCTTCCTGTAATGGAAGGCGTCGCCTTTAACTTGGTTGTGCTCCAAGCCTGGCCAAATGACCGCCATTGGTCGGCGTTGATAAACGAAATACAGTTTTCGTACTATTTGTGATGTGGGATTGTAAAACAACATTCTACTACAACGCAGATATTGTTGTATTGTACATATGTGGATCTATACACACACACACACACACACACACACACACACACACACACACACACACATATATATATATATATATATATACATATATATATATATACATATATATATATATATATATATTGTATATAATATATATATATGTATATATATGTATTCATTATATATATATATATATATATATGTGTGTGTGTGTGTGTGTGTGTGTGTGTGTGTGTGTGTGTGTTTATTTGTGTATAAATATAGCAATGGCTTTTTTCCCCTAACAAGGGAGGTAGCTAAAAACAAAGGCATAAAATTCTTTCCAGCCCATTTTATCCCCACATACTTCACTCCCATTCACCCCCCCCTCCTTCCCTCATATCATGTCTCCTTCTGGATGACGGGTCATCCCTGCATCTCGCCCACTGCCCTGGATCAGAAGCAATGTAGTAAGACATAGCACAGCCACAGCAAGGTCGATATATATATATATATATATATATATATATATATATATATATATATATATATATGATAGAAAGAGTAGAACTAAACAAGGTTATCAACAAAAGGCAGAGATTAGAGAAAAGAAAGAGAAACATGGACGAAATAGAAGAAACTAATCGGAAAGGTAAAAGTATTAAAGTGACCGAGCGTAAACATGCTTTAGGAAGACAGCAGATGATATGTTTGAAAGATAGAAATGGAGAAATAATTAAATGTAGAGACAAAATGGTAAAAAGAGTAGAAGAATTTTACCAAGAGCTTTACTCTTCGAAGGCCGTAGTTGAGTCAGTAAATTTTGTGTACACGTTAGTAGTGTACCAGAGATTACAAAGGAAGAAGTAGAATTTGCTCTAAAAACTATGAAAAGAGGAAAAGCACCTAGGGAAGATGGTATATCAATAGATCTACTGAAAGACGCTGGTAAATTAGTTCATATTAAATTAGCTGAGTTGTACACCCAGTGCTTACGTCAAGAGAGCGTTCCGGATGCGTGGTGCAATGCTATAGTGATTTTGCTTCATAAAAAAGGAGACCAGAAGGACCTTAGTAACTATCGACCGATTAGCTTGCTATCAAACGTATATAAAGTATTCTCCAAGATCCTTACAAATAGACCAAGTCAAGTTTTAGATGGAAACCAACCGAGAGAACAGGCAGGCTTTAGAAGCGGATATTCAACTCTAGACCATTTGCAGGCGATAAACCAACTAATCGAGAAATCGACAGAATATAATATACCTCTGTGTTTAGCTTTTGTAGATTACGAGAAGGCCTTTGATTCAGTAGAACAAATAGCAATACTAAACTCGCTACGCAAACAGGGTACAAACGAACAGATCGTAAGAGTTTTAGAAAAGATTTATTCGAAAGGCACCGCTATAGTTCGACTACATAAAGATACAGAAAAGATCAAAATCGAGAAAGGAGTACGACAAGGCGATAGAATTTCACCCAAACTATTTACAGCTTGTTTAGAAGATATTTTCAGAAGGTTGAGTTGGGAAAAGAAAGGATTGAAGATTAATGGCGAATATTTGAACCACCTAAGATTTGCAGATGACATCATTCTTATTTCAGAAAGAGCAGACGACTTGCAAGATATGCTGAGCGATCTAAACAAAGAAAGTATCAAAGTAGGTTTAAAAATGAATAAGAATAAAACCAAAGTAATGTTCAACACGAAAGTTCAAAGTAAAGAGATTGTAATTGATGATACGAGTCTTGAGGAAGTTGAAGAGTATAATTATTTAGGTCAGATGGTGAAGGTGACGAAAGATCACGATAATGAGATAAAAAGACGCATTACAATTGGTTGGAAAATGTTTGGTAAGTATAGTAAAATCCTGAGAGGCTCTCTACCTTTATGTTTGAAACGTAAAGTTTACAACCAATGCATTCTACCAGCAATAATCTACGGATGTGAGACTTGGAAGCTGACGAGGGCGATGGAAACAAAGCTAAGGACTGCACAGAGGAGAATGGAGAGATCAATGATGGGAATAACACTGAGAGACCGAAAGAGAGCAAGTTGGGTGAGAGAGCAGACTAGAGTGAAAGATATTGTGGAAGCAGTAAAAGAGAGGAAGTGGAATTAGGCAGGTAAGTTGGTGCGAAGGACTGATGAGCGATGGAGCAAGTGTGTTACTGAATGGACGCCGCGAGATAGGAAGCGTGGGAGAGGGAGACCAGACAGAAGGTGGAGAGACGAGATCGAGAGGTTTGCGGGAGTGACGTGGCAGAGGGTGGCACGGTCGTGTGAATCATGGAATGCTATGAAGGAGGCCTTTGTTCAGCAGTGGACTCAGGATGGCTGATTTGATTTGATATATATATATATATATATATATATATATATATATATATATATATATATATATATATATATACTGTCTATATAGGCGGGGAGACAACCCAACATCAGGCCTAAAAAAACTCAGCGATGGTAAGTTTACATACAGTATATATGTATATATCTTTATATACACACGCACACACACACACACACACACACACACACACACACACACACACACACACACACACACACACACACACACACACACACACACACACACACACACACACACACACACACACATATATATATAAATATATATATATATATATATATATATATATATGTGTGTGTGTGTGTGTGTCTGTGTGTCTGTGTGTCTGTGTGTGTGTGTGTGTGTGTGTATGCGTGTGTTTACAATCGTTGCTTGATGTTGTGTAGCACAACCCTGATTCTCGTGATGCGAAGTACAGCAGGGTTCATATTTCGTTGGCCCTTTTTTTCTCTTATTTGGAAATACCTGGTGCGGTAAACATTTCGTGCTAGGCGTATTACAAAAACGCCGTATGTTGAAATAGCACCCAAATAAAACAAATGTCTTGTGGTGCCCTCTGCCGGCAAAAAGTTGAACTGATTTCGACACCCAAACCTGATCCGAGATACATGTGCATTGATAACTTATTTTCGTTGTTGTTTTTTTGTTTTGTTTTTTTAGTATCCAATACATTTTTATATACTCGTACTGTAGTTCCCGTGTAATTATTGCTTTGTATATAAAGATGTATTATTACAAGAACAGCGGAAGCTGTATTTGCATAATTCTTATACATCATGGATCACTTTCAAGTGTCCGAAAAAGAATGTGTAGACTTTTTTTTTGTATGTAATTCTTTAATTAGACCTAATAACAGTGTCATTATTTTTCTTCGTAAAGTTTGAAATATGCTTCCGATTATACGCGAAGAATACCAGGCACCGATTTCTCACGTCTCGAAGTCTCTTTCTAGTCAGGGCTTCCCGAAGACCTGCATCACATATGCTTATGAAATCCATCTCACGGGAGAAATGCATGTCAAGAACACAACAAATATGGACAGGAGCGGCTTGGAATAACGGCCTGGGTTGAAAGGAGCATAGCAATGTCAAGCGCAAGAGAAACCATGAATATCAAGACGTCCATGTGGTCTCGTTCAGCCTCTCCCAACAGGAGATCGCAAGGATCAAAGCATCAGAAAGTGGCCTCATCTGATGCGCACTTTGCTTTGTGTAATAGTACCTGTCAGGTTTGAATAGATACCAAATGGTACTTAGATTTCCGAATGTACTCGTAAATATCTTGGCTGTGGTGGGCACACTCACTGTGTTTAGATGAGGAGGTTGGGAATTTTTTTTTAGTTCTTAAACTGAATAGATTCGGCCAGGTATTAGTCAGAACAAAATCAACAGAGAATCATCGTAGCGCATGTGTTAATTGAGGACTTGACTTAATATGAATAAAATCGTGTCAACAAATAAGTTAGATCTGAAGAATCAACAAGTGTTGGCCATGAGGAACATAGAAAAGATGGAATATATTTCTTTGGCAGCTCAGTGGGTAGGGATTTCTCATGTTGATTATAAGATATACACATCTACACACACACACACACACACACACACACACACACACACACACACACACACACACACACACACACACACACACACACACACACACACACACACATCCATTAATGTACAGTACTTACTCATAGATTGAAAACTCCCTTTGACAACTCCGATGTTCGTATGACAAACTCGATTGAATCTTATTATTTAAAAATAAAAATTGTTTTCAACTTCAAAATTCACCAAACTCTCTTTTTGTCACCGTACACCAAGTCGATGAGCACAGTTACCCACATCGAGGGCGTTTGCATGTAACTTCGACTTCTCGCCGCAGACTCCGTGAGTGCATATGCAACATTGCAGGCTGAGGGACCAGCGCCTCCCCGGGAACGCATTACGACAACGGCCCCCGCCACGAGATGCATAGCGGCTCCTGGCGTCGTCTCGCCTTCCTTGCAGAGGCAACTCAATCTGCAATTGCACAGCGCCACACCCTGCAGCAGCAGCAGCAGCAGCAGCAGCAGACGAGACTCCTCTTTGTGCGTCTGCCACGCCCTGCGGAAGCTATGCACCTGCAGAAGCTTTCTTTTTCCCCACCAGGGTCTTCTGGCCTTTCAATTTTTTTTTTTTTTTTTTTTGGGGGGTGGGGTCTTTAGAAGTGATTCCTTTGTTATATTTTACATTTGAATCTTTTGTATATTAATCTCCTCGTCCTCTTCTTTGGACACCGCTCATTCTTCTTAAAATTCCTCCTCCTCAAACTCCAACTCCCCCTGTTGTTCTTTCCCCTTTCTTCTTCCTCCTCCTCCCCTTCTCCTCCCCTTATTTTCCTCCACTTCCTTCCCCGCTTCCCGCCTCCTTCTTCTCTGCCATATTTTTAACCACCTCCTCCCTCGTCTCCTCTCCCTCTTCCTCCTCCTCCTCCTCCTCCTCCTCCTCCTCCTCCTTTTCCTCCCTGTTTCCTTCTTATCCTTCTCTTCCTCTTCCTCTGCCTCTTGCTCTTCTTCGTCCTTCTCATCCTCTTCATTCTACTGTCAATACATTCTCTTCCACTGCCTTATCC
>NC_134810.1:27813612-27816112 GCF_046742065.1 Oratosquilla oratoria
CGAGTCAAAGGCCTTCTCGTAATCTACAAATGCTAAACCGAGAGGTATATTATATTGTGTCGTTTTATCGATTAGTTGGTTCATCGTCTGCAAATAGTCTAAGAGTCGAATATCCATTTCTAAAGCCTGCCTGTTCTCTCGGTTGGTTTCCATCTACAACCTCACTTAGTCTATTTGTAAAGATCTTGGAGATCATTTTATATACATTTGATACCAAGTGAATCGGTCGATAGTTACTAAGGTCCTTATGGTCTCCTTTTTTATGAAGCGAATTCACTATAGCATTGCATCAGTTTTCGGGAACGCTATCTTGACGTAAGCACTGGGTATACAACTGAGCTAACGTAGAATGAACTTCTTTCCCTGAGTCTTCCAGAAAATCTGTCGATATACCATCTTCCCCAGGTGCTCTTTCTCGTTTCATACTTTTTAGAGCAAACTCTACTTCTTCCTTTGTAATTTGTGGTACAGTACTAACATCTACAGATGAATTCATTGACTTAAGTACGGCCTCTGACGTGTAAAGATCTTGGTAAAATTCTTCAACACTTTTTTTACTATTCTGTCTCTGCATTTTATTATCTCTCCATTTCTAGCCTGCAAACATATTATTTGCTCTCTTCCTAAAGCATGTCTGCGCTCATACCCTTTTCGAATAGTCTCCTCAATTTCATCCATGTTTCTTTTTCTTTTCTCTGATCTCTGCCTTTTGTTGATAAGCTTGTTTAGGTCTTCTCTCTCTGTTGCATCTCTTCTGCTTTTAATCTGCAAAGTCCTTCTTTTAATTAGGTCATTTGTACCTTAGGAGTATTTGCTTTTACTAGTACTTTTTCTACTTCCTATTTTCTCTGCCTATTCCCCAATGATATTAATTAAATTAAAATTCATACCTTCAACGGTGTCCTCGATAATTCTTAAAACTTCAAATCTATTTTTGATTCCTAACTGAAATTCATTCTTGTTATTCCTAACCTTTGCAAAGCTTATCTTCTTTTTTAAAACTAGTTTATTTCTCTCGGCTCTGAAATTGAATTTAGCTGTGCAACCTACCATTCTATGATCACTACCTATGTTGACTTTATGACCGTAACATTGTTAAGGCTCTTGCTCTTATCTCCTAATATGAAGTCTACTTCGTTCTTTGTTGTTCCATTAGGACTTCTCCAGGTCCATTTACTACCTACACACTTTTGGAAGAAAGTGTTCGTTATTCTCATATTGTAGTTCTCTGCAAAATTGACTAACATATCGCCTCTGTCATTTCTTTCACCTATACCAAAGTTGCCAATGCACGATTCGTCTCCCATCTTTTTGCCCACTTTAGCATTAAAGTCGCCTATTACCAATGTATACTTTCTTTTTTATATCCATTACCTGACTTAAATCATCATAGAAGGACTCAGTTTCATCGTCTGAACTCTGTGAAGATGGTGCATAAATCTGAACTATTTTTAGAGTGTGCCTTTTACACAGCGTAATTACAATCCAAACTACCCTGTCTAATAAACTGCTGAACTTGACTAAGTTACCAGCAACCTCTCGGTTGATCAAGAATCCTACTCCACTAGCTTTTTTTCCTTACCTCCGTGGTAGAACAGGTGGTGATTATCTTGTAACTGTATCTGCTTTCCTTCCCCTCTTCGAACTTCGCTAAGTCCCACGATCTCCCATTTGATGTTGTCTAGTTCTTCATTAAAGTCTCCAGACAGTGGTCATCTGAGAGTTCTTACGTTGTAAGTATAAATCTTCATCTTCTTCATGCCATTTACATATCCAAGATTTGTATCTGCTTGGATAATTCTTACTCACATTCGGTAGCACACTACCCGTAAGCATACAAGGCAATGCGGTAGGACCTTTAGGAGACGGTGATCCAACAGGAATTACCGGTTTTCCTTTGGATATGCAATCCATGTTTGCTATGAAGGGATTTTGGCAGTAGCCTCACCTCCCTGCCAACTGGTTTCTGGTGAGATATTTCTTTGATGTCACGTTATTCAGTATATTTGGTAGAGCCCTTTGTATCTATCGGGTGCCCACCGTCATTTCGACGGTACCCCATATATCTATGAGGAATTTCAATGTTCGCCATCAGGGACGTGCCAGTTATCAGTGAGTCCTACGACTGTGTGCTCGTGTGAGCTGCTCTTTGTCTCATCTTTCTTACAAAACCTGTTAATATGGGTAACCCTGCAGATATTTTCTCTTAATCAACATAGCTTTTGTAGTCATTAAGATTCTCAAGCCTATCCACCACGTCAAGTTGTCAACTCTCGGAAAGGTGTATATATATATATATATATATATATATATAATATATATATATATATATATATATATATATATATATATATATATATATATGACTACGAGAGACAACTTGTGCAGTCAATACCCTATATGGGGGAAACCTTTGAAAAACAACTGGGAATGAAAAAGGGTCATTGAGATATAGTGGGATTCTTTTATATTTGGACTTCCCCCAATGCTTTTAAATAGA
>NC_134810.1:27821112-27843612 GCF_046742065.1 Oratosquilla oratoria
TTTTGGCATTTAAATTCAACTAGAATTTTCTTTGGCGACCAAGATTCTCTTCTTGCATATCAAAGAGGTTTTTAAAAATGAATGTTCAAAATCTGAGGAGATAAAACAAGGAAGGAAGGGGGGAGGGAGGGAGGGAGGGAGAGAGGGAGGGAAGGAGGGAGGGAGGAAGGGAGGGAGGGAGGGACCTGGCGCGGGAGAGAAATGTCGTCGTGTTTGTATCGATGTAACCAAGCCTTTAACGTCCTTCCAGAGGATAGGCTGGTATTGTATTTCCTCACCAATAAACAGCGTTTATCTCCTTGAGGGGTAAAGGGGCATTTCCACGGTCAAGCGGTTTGTCCAACAAATGTTTGACAAACCGTTTGATCGTGTAAATGCACCTTAATATCGCGCCAAAGAGGCGGAACTATAGAAGTGGTAAATGAAAGGTTTGCACGAGGTAAGCAGGGAGGAAGGCTCGAACATGATAGTGATCCATCCATACGAGTACTTTTCTTTTGAGTGTAGATTAGTTTGCAGTCATAAAAGAGTGATGTGTGACTGGTCCGTAGAGGTGTCACTGAAGTCACTAAAGTATTGATTAAAGGAAAAAAAATCTTTGCAGCCAGTTCCTCATAAAGGGTTTCTGCAGTGGACCTGTAATGGCGAACACAACAAAAAATGTTGGACGAAATATAGCTTTTTGAAAGACTCTTCATTATGGTGCATCCCTCTTGAATAAAAAAAAAAAAAAAGAAAAGAAAAAAATGAAAAATTATATATTTGAGGGTCGTCGTCTGTAAACCTCAGTCCCCAGGAGGAGGGGCGACTTTGCCACACCCAGGGGGTAGGGGCGGGGGTAGAAATAAGAAAAGTAGATCCCCCAGGGGAAGAAAGTTATACTGTTGCTCAGATGATGGTGATGATGACGGTTTTCGAAAGCTGTCGGTAGGGAGGGAGATGATTCTCTTTGACGTCCGTCTCACAGGTCCACCACTTGTAAATACCCATTGTTGATTCCTTTTAGGTTTTAAGATAATAATGAACTAACGTCAGGTACCCTAAGTATATAAACATTATTAGAAACAGTGTCGTGTACAAAATCCCGTGCAATGGTTGCACAATGGCATATTATGGAGAATCATCAAGGGGATTAGATAAAAGAATTTATGAACATAAAAACGATATTAAAGCACATAGGATATCTAATTTATTAGTAATTCATACGGAAAAATTCGATCATTTACCAAACTGGAAAGGAGCTGAAGTGGTGCATAAAGGTTTTGATAAATACACTAGAAGAATTGTAGAATCAGCATATATTTCAACTGAGAATTCATCGAACCATCGAGGAAGATTTATCAATTTAGCAAAACAAACTAGAAAAACAACCTTTCCCAAGTATGTGACAAGATAACTGAGATTAGTACATAAGCTTCAATCACATTTTTTCCGTACACTCTCTGAAGAAGTTCTACGCGAACATTTGTCTATTATATCTGTCTATATATATATATATATATATATATATATATATATATATATATATGTATGCATGTATGTATATACGTATATATATATATATATATATGTACATATATATGTATATATACATATATATATATATATACGTATATACATACATGCATATATATATATATATATATATATATATATATATAAATATATATATATATATACATATATATATACATATATGGGAACGTCAAGACCCATAAACAAGGATTCCCTCTTCGCCCTATTATCAGTCAAATACCATCTTTCACTTACAAACTCGCAAAACGCCTGAACGAACTCATCACCCCTTACACCCCTGTTTCTTACAGTTTAAAGTCTTCAGATGAGTTTTTCGACATTTTAAGATCTACGCCACCTTCTGGTGCCATCGGTTCTATGGACGTGGTCAGTCTCTTCACCCACGTCCCCGTGGGTGTAACTATTGACATGATTTGTTGTAGGTTCTAAAACGACTGAGAAGCAGGAGACACCCCCTTGGCGATACCTGAAAACACACTACGCTGTCTCCTTCGCGCGTGTACCAAAGAAGCCCCGTTTTATGGACCTGATGGTAATATGTATGTCCAAATTGATGGTGTTGCCATGGGGTCCCCCTTAGGCGTCCTCTTCGCTAATTTTTATATGGGCACCATAGAAAGGAGAATTTTTCTGCATCACCCCGAACTTCTACCATCTGTATATGTAACAACAAAGCCTGTATTCAAAATGGCCTCCTTCCAATATATATATATATATATATATATATATATACACATAATCATATATGGTCACTATTTTTCTTCAGTATATTCCATGATGCTGACCACTTCTCTCGTTAGGCTCGAGTTTCTGATTTTATGAAGAAAAAGCAATAATAATGGCGGTTCCGGTTGTCGTGTTCTGATGTTGGAACATTACCTGTCTATTGCGCGGGACACGGATTGTTCCTTGCCGGCCATTCAATATTAACGCTGAATGGAATTGACGAAATTGAGCAGAACATAGTGACGCAATTAAGATGGATCGATGGAGCTCCCCCGAGTAGAACGGCCGAGTTCGAAGAACCGAGTTCGAAAGCCGAATTCGAAGGCCGAGTTTGAGAATCGAGTTTCGAGAACAGAGTTCTTAAGCCGAATTCAAGAACCGAGTTGGACGGTCAAGTTCGAGAAATGAGTTCGTGAGCCGAGTTCGAAGGCCGAGTTCGAAAGCTGAGTTTGATATCCGAGTTCGAGAACTGAGTTCGGAAACCGAGTTCGAGAGCTGCGTTTTAGAGCCAAGTTCAGAGCACCAGCCTGGTGATTCACCTTGGTCTTTGGATCACGTGTTGGACTCGTGATCGACAGCTATTTCCCTCTCGGAAGAGAGCTCGGAGCTCGTATGATCGATCTATGGGTAATGCTGTGACCTTACACGCACACACACACCCAACTCCCCGCCCACGAGAGTTGGAGTAACGACTCGAAGCGCAGCGATACTGAAATAATTTCAGCCCTGGGTAGGATTCGAACCCGGACCGCCGTGGTGACAGTTGGAGACTCTACCAACCGCGCCACCGAGTCGTGGTGTTCCGATCGGTACCTCCTTCAGAATTTGGTCTCATAGTGGAGGAATGACGAAAATTCTTCCTCCAACTCCTATCCCTCAGCCTTGACCATGGTATCGTTGTACGGTTCTGAGGATCAATCTTGGGTCGTTTCTGGCTAAGAATTTCATTCGCATGGGTTCTGGTCATTGTAAGTACAGTTCTTTGTTGCTCAGAGGACATGAACCCTTTTTGAGTCCCCTTCAAAAGGTGGCTAGCTGCTACCGAACCCTCCAACTTTGCCTTATGTGTTTGGAGTACCCGTGGATCGAGGTCGCAATTATTTCGAGCTGGCGAAACTCCATCGCCAGGCTTTGGCTTCACCTCTGAACTGGTTAAATTCGTCTTCCTTTTAAATAAACTCATCTGAATATAAGGTGGATGGTACTAGAAATAATTCAACAGTTGATATAATTTTTCAGCTTTTATAATTCATCTTTATACGTTTATATATTACTCGTTAATAGATAATTAATCTGTTTATTTAGGTATTCATATATTAATTATTCATTAACATATTGTTTTTCTGTTATTTACTTAATGATTTAATAATCATTTATTCACATATTTACTGTTCTCAACCTTCCCACACGGTAACACTCGATAGATATTTTACGCTTAATGAAGCCATATATTTTTTCTCGCATTTGTGTGGCAGGACGCTCATCAGTATTTGTAACATAAATGTTTAGATACGCTTGATGTAGGTATAAACAAGAGACCATCCCTGCATAGCTCCCCCCCCATACAAAAAAAAAAAATCCTTATTTGTCCAAATTGCTGAGGGAGAGATTGGGGCAGACATTTAGCCCATCCCCACCCTAGGACAATCACGCAAACCACCCCTGTCCTAACCCAACCACCAATCTTCATCCCCCGTCACCCACCTCCTCCCCCACAGCGTAACCACCTCCAACCCATCTACTACAACCTACTCCAACCCTCCCCTAACCACCTCTTTTCCATTCGCATCCCTCAAACCACCTCTTACCCCCCCTCCATCCCCTTCTAAACAACTGCAGGTCGAAATGGACTTGATGAGGCTGTCTGATGCAGGTCGAGGTTCGACAGATGTGGTTCCTGTCCTCGACTGTAGGACAACTCGACAAGTTCGACCGTTGTTGGATCACCAAGCCTCCTGCCGCCACCTTCCGCCACCGCCACCGCCGCCGCCGCCGCCGCCGCCGCCTCGGGGCTGCTGCAATGCAACTTTAACGACTCGCTGCTTGTTCGCTCACCATTTCCGCACCATTATATGTATTCCAATATACTCTATATGCAGTATTGGGCCTATGCTTCGCGTGTTCTGTATCCTTCGTTTCTCGCTTCTTCTTCTTTTTTCTATTCTATTTGTTTATTTATTTATTTTTATTTTCTTACAGTTGTATTTTTTAATTTTCTTATTTATTTATTTAATTCTGTTTTATATATATACTTTTATTGATTTGTTTTTCATTGATTTATTCATTATTACTCACTTTATTTTTGCCATACTGTAACGCCGGAACGTTGCATTTTCTTCAGCACGACCTGTTTATGGTTTGTTCTTGAGAGTTATTCGCATACCAGCCTCGCTTATATACGATTTTGTTTAATATAATTCATTAGAAAACAGAATTTTTTTATCCGTTTATGAAACATCTTGACGGAATAAATAGGTTAACGGGACAGATCATGAAAAATAAAATAAAGAGAAAAATAAGAATACTTGAAGGATTTTTTTTTTTGGGGGGGGGTACGCCACGAACTGCTGAAGAACCACTTCGAGAAGCTGACGAAGAAGAAATTTCGGAAAGAATTAAGGAGCTCTGAAAGGATTAAGCCCTAATTACGGATGATGATGAGATCTCGCCAGGAGATGCCTAACTGCGACCGAAGCCGCCACCTTTGCTATGTATGCACGGAATGCCAGAGCAAATGACGGCCAGCCATCGGGAACTATTTTCGGGATTCGAACGCAGTCCATGTCGTGTGAAGTGAGATTTAAATCAACCTGCCACACTCCACATGGTTTCAATATGTATTTAAATTATGATTTAGTTTTACCCTCTGATGCCTACTCACATTCGTGCACACACACACACACACACACACACACACACACACACACACACACACACACACACACACATATATATATATATATATATATATATATATATATATATATATATATATATACAACATTGAATGCGTCCCAGTGATTAGATTTACATTTATCAACCACAATTCACTTTAATTCTAACCCATCAACATCGAGACACTCGAGGAGGCAGGCATGCAGAAATTGAAACGTTGTACAGCCAAGGACTCGAACCTGCGCTGGCACGTGACAAGTGTTAGTGACTTACCGATTGCGCCATCAATAGAGATATAAGCTGAGCGCAATTTTTCTTATATATTTGTATGCTCGAATTACATACAAAGGATTGGCGGAGCATGCCGACAGGAGACCTTTTGGTCCATATCTAGGTCAGATACACGAAATTTTGCGTTCAACCCATCTCCACTATGATAGTACAATTGGTAAGTATACAACGCGGGAAAATATTTTTACAACATTGAATGGATCCCAGTGAACAGATTTACATTTATCAACCACAATTCACTTTAATTCTAAGCCATCAACATCGAGAAAATCGAGGAGGCATGCATGCAGAAATTGAAACATGGTACAGCCAAGGACTCGAACCTGCGCTAACACGTGACAGTTATAGTGACTTAACCTATTGCGCTATCAATGTATGCCTCCTCGAGTGTCTCGATGTTGATGGCTTGAAATTAAAGTGAATTGTGGTTGATGAATGTAAATCTGTTCACTGGGACCCATTCACTGTTGTACAAATACTTTACCGCGTTGTATACTTACCAATTGTACTATCATAGTGGAAATGGGCTGAACACAAAATTTCGTGTATGTGTATGTAACTCGAGCATACAAATATATAAGAAAAGTTGCGCTCAACTTATATCTCTCTTGATGGCGCAGTCGGTTCAGTCACTATCACTTGTCACGTGCTAGCGCAGATTCGAATCCTTGGCTGTACCATGTTTCAGTTTCTGCCTCCTCGAGTGTCTCGATGTTGATAGCTTAGAATTAAAGTGAATTGTGGTTGATAAATATATATATATATATATATATATATACATATATATATATATATATATGTATATATATGTGTGTGTGTGTATATGTATATATATATATTATATCATATATATATGTATATATCCATATATCTATATATATATGTATATATATACATATATATGTGTATATATATATGCAAAAAAAAAAGCACCAAGGAAAAAGATAAACTGATGACCAAGCGCCTTCGTCTATTCAGACATCCTCAGGGTACATATACCCTGAGGATGTCTGAATAGACGAAAGCGCTTGGTCATCAGTTTATCTTTTTCCTCGGTGGTTTTTCCGCATATTTAGAATCACGAGTTTGTGATTTCTCATGCATGTATATATATGTATATATCTATATATATATATATATATATATATATTGTATATATATACATATATATATATATATATATATATATATGCAGAAGAAATATATATATATATGAGTGGCAGGGTGGTGAGATAAACACCGAGAATCGAACACTGAAGAAGCTCTGTCAAGAGCGAAACGTCAGTTAATAAAACTTCAACGATTCTCGGTGTTTATCTCATCACCCTGCCACTCATTTTGTCATCCATTCCTCAACATATATATATATATATATATATATATATATATATATATATATATATATATATATATATATATATATATACACACACATATATATATATATATATATATATATATATATATATATATATATATATATATATATATAATCTATCTGCAACACTGAAGTATGTTTATCATCGAGAGAGATCGTGATTTCAAAAGATAATAGAAATATTGGCAATGTATGTATATGTATTGATAGTGTTATCTTAGTCCATTCACATAGTCTTGCAGACTTGTTTTCTCTTTTTGTTCTTTTTTCGTGTGTGCTGTCTTGTCGTATCTGCTCTTTTTTCCTGAATATTTCCTCGCGTACTCTATTTTCCCGTGTTCTCTTTTATGCTCTTTTACCCTGTAGACTCTTATTTACTGTGTGATCATTTCCCCCTTTGCTCTCTTCCTGTATGCTCTTTTCCTGCATGCTCTTTTCCCCATCTGCTCTTATCTCTGTATGTTTTCTATTCCTTTATGCTCTCTTTTTCTTTATACTCTTTACCGTATGCTTTTTTCTTATGCTCTCTTTTCCTGTATGCTCTATTTTCTCTCATGCTCTCTTTTCCGTATGCTTTCTTTTTTCTTATGTTCTCTTTTCCTGTATACTCTCTTTTCCCGGATGTTCTCTTTTTTGTAATACCCTCTTTACCTGTATACTCTCTTTTTTGCTGCATGATCTCTTTATTATCTTTTCCTCCTCCGCCACCTTGTTCGACCTTCTTGAATAGACTTGAGTCCCTTTTCTGGCGAGCTGTTCCTCATTTTGAAAGGCCCACATCTCTCTCTCTCTCTCTCTCTCTCTCTCTCTCTCTCTCTCTCGAGGAAATTTCATCTCCAAAGACTAATTGCATACGTAATATCCTTCCTCTCTCTCTCTATTTTCTCTACTCTCTCTCTCTCTCTCTCTCTCTCTCTCTCTCTCTCTCTCTCTCTCTCTCTCTCTCTCTCTCTCTCTCTCTCTCTCTCTCTCTCTCTCTCTCTCTCTCTCTCTCTCTCGAGGAAATTTCATCTCCAAAGACTAATTGCATACGTAATATCCTTCCTCTTTCTCTCTATTTTCTCTATTCTCTCTCTCTCTCTCTCTCTCTCTCTCTCTCTCTCTCTCTCTCTCTCTCTCTCTCTCTCTCTCTCTCTCTCTCTCTCTCTCTCTCTCTCTCTCTCTCTCTCTCTCTCTCTCTCCCTCTCTCTCTCTCTCTCTCTCTCTCTCTCTCTCTCTCTCTCTCTCTCTCTCTCTCTCTCTCTCTCTCTCTCTCTCTCTCGTCTATACATCTCAATTCCTTTCAATTTCATGACGGTGACTCCCCCGTGTCTGAATAAAGTCTTAAAAGTACGCCACAATAAAGGTGGGGGGGAAAGTGGAGGATTACCCCTTTGCCCCGATGACGCTCCCTCCTCCTCCAAACTCCCCATAAACATGAGTAAAATCATCTGGCATCATGAGTGTCACTGAATTGAATGAGTCAGTGATCGCGATTTCCCGTTTTCGTCTCACTAACCTCTCACATCTTTTCGTGTGACTCCCACATCGTCTTGGCTGCATCAGTGGGGAGCCACGTGATCTGATGTCGATTGAGGTGAAATTCGTATTAGGTGACATGGGAATTTGATCCTTGTGGCGAGACCTCTTCCTCTGCATCTGGTCCATATTAGGAGATCCCTGTTTATTCTTGATTAAGCCCCAGATGAGACCGTGGGTAGATTAATTGATTTGCTTGATACTCTACCCCGTAGATGAACTGAATCCCGCGATGACTAAAATTGATGCCATTTCTTCATCTTTCTCTACCGCAACATTGCTAAAGCTAAATATCGTCTAATTTTAGTCGTAATAAAATATGTAAAGACGATCAGCTTAACAAAATAGTTAGATTGTAGGTTCCTGTGACGATTTTTTTTATAATTACTCTTTAAGAAATTTTGAGTTTATTTGGTGCCTTTGACCCACTTCGCAGGGGCTTTCCGTGTCACCTCTTGCCGAGCCTTAGTCGCGTGTCCGTGACCTCCAGTTTCATAGACTGTCAACGCCTTTGACCTGATTCCTTACATTTATTCTAGATACTGGTCTCACGCTCACTTTCTCTGGTTGTACCGCTCTCTCGTTCTCTCGTATTCTCGTTGTCTTGCCTTCTCTCCTTCCTCTTCTCTGTCTTGTTCTCTCTCTCTCTTTTTCTCTCACCCTCTTTCTCTCTCTCTCTCTCTCTCTCTGTCTATCTATCTCTCTCCTTCTTGCTCTCTATCTCTCTCTCTCTCTCTCTCTCTCTCTCTCTCTCTCTCTCTCTCTCTCTCTCTCTCTCTCTCTCTCTGTGTGTGTGTGTCTCTCATACATACACACGCACACACACATACGTACACACACATACATACATACACACACACATACGTACATATACACATACGTACATACATACGAATACACAGAGGCACCATTACCAGATCTTCTCCAGCACGACTCCAGAATCGAGAGCCATTATCTCCGCATTCCTGCCACGCAGCACACTTGACTCTCCCACCGAATCTCCTCCACTTGTTTTTGTTGGAGGCCAGCTCGTAGAGCAGCTTTAATGCCGAATGCCTCCATCTCTCCTCCATATCACCACCAGCGGCCAGAGATCCTCCACAATCTTTTGGTGTTCCTCCTCATTTCCTCCGGAAACCTCTGCGGTTTTTTTTTTTCTTTCTTTTTTTTTTCTCTCGATCTCAGTTCGAGAGTTCTTTGGCGCTGCATCGGAAGACTCTTGTGTATTCACCATGCGAGGTGTTTATCGTTTCATTGTGATATGTCTTCTTGTTGATATTATGTGATTTGTTCTTTAATTTTATTTATATTTTTGTTTACATACGAGCCCTGGGATGGGCTTGGCTTCACCTTCACTGGCCTTCTGCCACAGCCGCCTTGGACGGATAAATGCTTTAGTGCAACGCACGTTCCCACACCATCATTATCACCATCGCCATCATTATCACTATCATCATTATTATCATCACCATTATCGTCACCATCAACATCATCATCACCACCACCATCATTGTCACGATCATCACCTATCCAATATTTTCAGATTTCAATTGTTTCTGCAAAATATTATTTTTGGTATACTAATAGATATATTATGACTAGCCCCAGCTTCTAAGGCCTGCGGCGCCCAAGGGAATTCCATGTGTTACCAAAGTACGTACATCAGTGACTGACGGAAGCCATCCTCCCTGAGAAAACGATGATTTTTTTTTATTTTTTTTTTACATAATTCTGTTTCTGTCTAATGTAGGTCAGTTTTGTTCAGCTCTGAGTTAAATTTGGAATAAAAATGAGTCTCGAATCCGCGTCCTCAGGTGATTAACATCGTCAAGTGTCGGTCGGCCTGAGTGGAATATGTGAAGAGAGTCTTGAGGGTCTGAGGCATTTAATCGTAATCCTCCGTGGTTATCAGAATCACTGGGGCAGTTCTTCAAGTTATCTTCATTACTGCATACACACACACACACACACACACACACACACACACACACACACACACACACACACACACACACACACACACACACACACACACTATCGTGGCGCAGTTGGTAGAGTTGGTAGAGTTGGCTGCCACTACGGAGGCCCGGGTTTAAATCCCGCCCAGGGCTGAAATAATTTCAATGTCGCTGCACTACGGGTTGTTACTCCAACTCTCGTGGGCAGGGAGTTGGGTGTGTGTGTGCGTGTAAGGTCACAGCATTACCCATAGATCGACCATATACGAGCTCTGAGCTCTCTTCCGGGAGGGAAATAGCTGTCGATCACGAGTTCAATTCGTAATCCAAACACCATGGTGAATCACACATCTTTCATCGTTTGGATATCCTGGAAGTCCTCCACATTCGAGAGAAGGCTTCAACCATAAATGTACAGGGAGGTACAACCTCCGTGTCTCTAGCTTCCCTGGGTGGACAAATGGCCATCCCAACCCCCCACGGAGTGCCACGGAAATAATCTCCTCATAATATCTTTGACCTTTCATCATTGTTTAGTGTAAACTTCTCCAATTCAACCTGTTTTCAGATATATATTTATATATTGTCTCAATTATCATTTTGATAAACTTGAAAGTGATCTAAAAAGGGCGAAAAGTCGTAATATAAAATATGAAATTCGGATATCTTTTATTTCCACTTAATGAAGAACAAAGATCCACTATTAGAAAGATTGAATCCTTTAACAAGAAGCTAATTCTTGCACAAGCAGCGGTCAAATTTAATGCTATATGTATTAAGGAAGGTTGGTACCTACCTTTATGAATATATATATATGTGTATATATACACACACATATATATATATATATATATATATATATATATATATACATATATATATATATATATATATATATATATATATATATATAAAACCACTGGGAAATAATAAGCTTGGTCCGAACGTTTTCGTCTATTTAAGACGAAAACGTTCGGACTAAGCTTCTTATTTCCCAGTGGTTTTTTCTGCATATTATTTTCACGTGTGCCTTGTGAATTACTGCAATATATATATATATATATATATATCTTTATATATATATATATACATGTATATATATAATATACATATATATATATATATATATATATATATATATATATATATAGTGTGTGAATATATATAATGTATATATGTATGTATATATATATATGTGTATATATCAATCAATCAATCAATCAAATCAGCCATCCTGAGTCCACTGCTGAACAAAGGCCTCCTTCATAGCATTCCATGATTCACACGATCGCACCATCCTCTGCCACATCACTCCTGCAAATTTTATCGATCTCATCTCTCCACCTTCTGTCTGGTCTCCCTCTTCCACGCTTCCTATCTCGCAGAGTCCACTCAGTAACACACTTGCTCCATCGCTCATCAGTCGATCGCACTAACTTACCTGTCCAATTCCACTTCCTCTCTTTTACTGCCTCCACAATATCCTTCACTCTAGTATGCTCTCTCGCCCAACTTGCTCTCTTTCGGTCTCTCCATTCTCCTCTGTGCAGTCCTTAGCTTTGTTTCTATTAATTGTAAACTTTTCGTTTCAAACATAAAGGTAGAAAGCCTCTCAGGATTTTATTATACTTACCAAACACTTTCCAACCTATTGTAATGCGTCTTTTTATTTCATTATCGTGATCTTTCGTCATTTTCACCATTTGCTCTAAATAATTATACTCCTCAACTTCTTCAAGACTCCCACTATCAATTACAATCTCTTTACTTTAAACATTCGTGTTAAACATTACTTTTGTTTTACTCTTATTCATTTTTAAACCTACTTTGAGGCTTTCCTTGTTAGATCACTCAGCATATCTTGCTGAAATAAGAATAATGTCATCCGCAAATCTTAGGTGGTTCAAATATTCACCATCAATTTTTAAACCTTTCTTTTCCCGACTCATTCTTCTGAAAATATCTTCCAAGCAAGCTGCAAATAGTTTGGGTGAATTTGTATCGTCTTGCCGTACTCCTTTCTCGATCTTGATCTTTTCTGTATCTTTATGTAGTCGAATTATAACGGTACCTTTCGCATAAATCTTTTCTAAAACTTACGATTTATTACGATCTGTTCGTTTTTACCCTGCTTGCGTAGCGAGTTTAGTACTGCTATTTGTTCTACCGAGTCAAAGGCCTTCTCGTAATCTACAAAAGCTAAACACAGAGGTATATTATATTCTGTCGTTTTCTCGATTAGTTGGTTTATCGCCTGCAAATAGTCTAGAATCGAATATCCGCTCCTAATTCCTGCCTGTTCTCTGGTATATATATATATATATATATATATATATATATATATATATATATATATATATATATATATATATATATGTCTTAACCCTGCTCGGGTAAAGCTTTTTTGGGAAAACACCTCAGGTAAAGCGGGGTCTGACAGACCCCAAACACAAAAATATACAATAAAAATACTTTCACTGGATTTAGTGACATAGAAATCAAAACATATGGACTTCAACTTATCTTCTTTCATTTACATGCTTGAAAGTGACTATAATTGTTAGAAATATTTTTAATGAAAATTACAACAAAATGATGAATAATAAGGTATTGCTGACTTTAGAGGGTACTTGACTGAAAACAGGAAATGTGAAGCGGTTGGTCATCATCATTTTGTAGAGACCAATGTCCCAACTAACTTTAAGAAAAAACAGCTACAACAGATGAATAATAAATGTGTTAAAAAAAACATAAAATCTGAAAAAATCAGAGGTAATTTTATTTACCCCAAACACAAAAAATAAAAAATAAAAAATATATTTCCACTGCATATAGTGACATAGAAATCAAAACATATGTACTTCAACTTATCTTCCATTTACATGCTTGAAAGTGACTATAATTATTAGAAATATTTTTTTATGAAAATTACAAAAAAAATTATGAAAAGTAAGGTATTGCTGACTTTAGAGGGTACCTTGACTGAAAACAGGAAACGTGAAGCGGTTGGTCATCATAATTTTGTAGAGATCAATGTCCCAACTATCTTAGGAAAAATAGAGCCACAACAAATGGATAATAAATGTGTTTCATAAACCATAAAATCTGAAAACAATTGGAGGTAATTATTTTGACTTTGTGATACTGAAGAATCTAATTGCAGTCATTGCAGATGGGGGTTGAATGTTCCTGACACACTGGTCTTTTGCAGTGTAGGCAATAGTTACCCAGAATAACGACAAACAGATAAAAAAAAAGAAATGATAATGAACATAAAACTATGATTCCCTAGTCAACACAATTACGATGCATTCCAAATAATACCATCACCATCGAAAACAAACAAAATTCAATATATCAGTCATAAAAAATTATAAAGAAAGAAGAAATTCTTATTTACCCATAAGTATAAATGATAAAACATTTATATGACATGAAAAGACCTCAGGTAAAGTGGGGTCTAACAAACCCCACGCTACTCACACCTAAGGTAAAGTGGGGTCTGACGGGCCCAAAAGCTCTATAAAGCTTATATAAAGCAAGATTCAGGAATGACCCTATCACCCCCTTAAACTACTCCACTCGTCAAGAAGGTATATGGGAGAACATATCTATATGCATATTAGTATATTAAAAGTAAAAAACAAAAAAGCATGGGGTCTGTCTGACCCCACTTTACCTAAGTCAGGTTAAGTAGACGAAAACGTTCGGTCACTTTTCATTTTATTTTTCACGTGTTTTTTTTTTTTACATATATACAGTATATATATATATATATATATATATATATATATATATATATATATATATATATATATATATATATATATATATACAGCATGGTTGCAAAGTCTCCTTATATCACCTCGATCTTTTTTTTTTAATTCATGTAACATTTTTATTTCCTACATGGCCATTCCTTGTTCATAGATCTTCTTCTTTGCAACCTGAGAACATGAATTTATTATCAGCTGAATAAATTCCCCTGGTGATATCCAAATTGAAATATGTAACTTACTACCAGCTTTCAGTGGGTTAATCGGTGTGGTTTTCTTTGTGTACCTTATTGAAACGTTTTCTTTTATTAAGACGTGTTCTTTAATTTATTTTGCTTCATCTTACTTCAGAGTTTTGTCTTGTTTAAACGTTTTCTATTATTCAAATATTATTTCTTGAAATATTTTCTCATTTTGAAACGCTGTATTTTACTCAGACATTTCCTCTTGTTGAACCGTTTTCTCTTACTTATTGAAATGTGAATGGCCATCCTCAATGTAGTATGGGAATATTCACACAGTGACATTCACACAATTCACTTTTAATTCCATGCCATCGCAGTCGAGACTGACGAAGAGCTCAAAGGAAACATATATTGGAAATTGAAACGTGGTCGAGCCGAGGACTCGAACTCAGCTAGGACGTAACAAAATGTTAGTGACTTAGCCCATTGCGCTATCAAGAGAGATTATTTATATATGTATGTATGTATGTATGCATGTATTCTTTGGTTACTGTAATAGTATAATGTAATGTTTAGGTATACGATAAAATTATCAAACATTATCAAGTGAGTATTTTGATTACGATCTTTATAAAAAATATACATATTTCTTAGAAAGATTTACAAATATTTGTGTCCAGACAGAAGTATCGTGTTGCGAAATTAAATCTAATTTTCATTAGTATCAGTCCCTCGACAGCAAGAATGGTATCGTAAAGATTATATCTACAATTTCTTCTTCTTTATTGTTATTATTGGATTCTTTTTTTGAGTTAGCAGTTAAATGCATGAAGGTCCACGGTGGTATTTCACAAATTTAATATTTCTTAGAGACTGGAATTCTGCTCCAAGTACACTTCATCTCGTCCTCTTATATGCCCGTAATTTTCCGATTTATTTCACGAACTCATCCGTTTGAGTTCGTCAGTTCTCTTCGGGAATCCAGTCAGTGTCTTCATTGGATGGCGTCTGGCCTCCGCATGCTTTCGTGCAGTCCATATCTCTCCTTCATATTTCTTCCTTTCTGGATTCAGGGCCGTTCCACGAACGCTCATTCACACCATAATTCCTCCTCATTTTTCTTTTTCTTCAAGAGGCCATCTTCCCTTCCTTCCGTTTTTTTTTTCTTCGCTTTTTTGACTTCAGGCTCTCTTCTTCCACTTACGAAGACTCTCTTTTTCGAATTCCTGATTTATTATTATCATTATTATTATTATTATTATTATTATTATTATTATTATCATCATTATCATTATTATTATAATTATCATTATTGTTACTATTACTATTATTATTATTATTTTTATTATTAAAATTATTATTATTGTTATTGTTATTATTATCATTATTGTTATTATTATTATTATCATTATTATTATTATCATTATTATTATTATCATTATTATTATTATTATTATTATTATTATTATTATTATTATTATTATTATTATTATTATTATTATTATTTCTGTTATCATCATCATCGTTATTACTATCATTATTATCATTGTTGTTATTATCATTATTATTATTATTATTATCATTATTATTATTATTGTTATTATTATCGTTATAATTACGATTGCCATAATCATCGTCATTATCATCGTCGTTATGGTCATCAATCATATCCCGTGTTTCTCTAGTTTTCTTGGACAGCGTTAATGTCTTTGTCTTTTATATATATATATATATATATATATATATATATATATATATATATATTTTACATATAATATAAAAATATAAATATATATATATATATATATTTTATATATAATATATATAATATACATATATATATACATATATATATATATATATATATATATATATATATATATATATATATATATATATATACATATTTCACCTCTTCATTTTTCTCCTAACTTTCACCACTGTCTTTGTTCCCCTTTTTTAAAGTTCGTTTCCTTCAGTTTTAGTCTTCAATCGAAGTTAAAGTAAACTGGTGGAGAATTTTCATGGTTTTTCTTCATATTTATACACTTGCTCTCTATCACTCAAGAAATCCCCAAAGAAAGCGCAAGCCAGGTCCTAGAAGAGTTTTGCAGTGACGTAGAGGTTTCTTTAGTCCAATGATCTTTAACTTTATAATTAAGATCCTCCCCAAAGGGAGGATCTTACAATCGTGAACCAATTGAATTAATTATTTTTTCCACCATTTCCCCGATAAGATTCGTTGTTACAAGTCTTTATGCAATATTGTTTAATTAAGCAATCTCGAATCTCTGCATAACATATTGTACGTCATCAATGGGCCATTGTTTATAAAATATAACACTGAGAGCGAACTTATGCAATCCCTCGCCTACGTACTGTGCTGTTTACAAACACCCAAATCATAAAAATATAACCCTCACCATCTACTCCGCTTTCTATCCACTATATATATATATATATATATATATATATATATATATATATATATATATTTATACATATGTGTGTGTGTGTATATGTAAATGTGCGCGCGCGCGCGTGTGTGTATGTATATAAATGTGTGTGTGTGTGTGTGTGTTTATAGATAAATAAATGAATAAATAGAGGAGAAGAGCAGAAGTGATCATCCTTGTTATATAGTTGTAGGTTCACATCCATTCGAAGATGAGACTTCATCCTCCTCCCCCTCCTCGTATCCGATGGAGAGCAGTTGTCATCGTGTGGCCGAGTGTCTGCCGTGTACAACAACTGCTATTTCCTTGTCCAACAACCCACAACATTTACGCCAGACACCTCGGCGCCATTTTGTTTCGTTGTATGTCCAAAACTTTATTGACTTAGGTTATAAATCAAAGTATTTTACCATCTCCTTGTTCTTCCTTCGTATGCAAAACATGTTCATGTTCTCTGGTTGCGGCGTTATTGTTCTTTTCTGGCCGTGAACAATTGGTTTTTATTTCTAAAAATTTGACATGTCCAATGGCCTTCATTTTCCATTTTTCTTTTTGTCTTCCAAATAATATGTGTATTTTTTTTTCTCTTGCCATGAAATGTAATATTTACACATTTATTTTAACTTGGCAGAGGTCTCCTCACGAATCTTGCTGAAAATATTTGGTCCATAATTGTCTTGCGAGTATTTCAATGAACTTCGGTTTTCCTTTAAAATTATTTTCTTGGAGAGTTATATGCGTGACTTTTGCCAGCAGTGTCACTCCCTTGAATTCTTATCTTCTTTAATAATTGTTTACCGTGTTGAAATGTATTCATTATATTCAAATTTTGCTAACTTTGTTGAGACCAACTATAGTTTGAGACTCAAATGCTTTCCTGTTTTCTTTTTCTTTTTCTCTTCGATGTGATACAAAATCTGGCCAATTATAACGAGACCCTTGATGTTAGCCTAGACTTGAAAAAGAGTTCTGTTTCGCAAAATGTACTCATAAAGTACATTTTTTAGGACCCCCTATATTTGTACGTATGTACGCACATACATGCACGTATATACTTGTACTCGTACATGCTTCTATATTTGTATGTATATAGAAGTATATACAAATCAATAATTAGAATAAATAAATTTTTGAAATATTAATAAACAAAAGAAAGGAACTATATTTCGGGAGAATGTTTGTGTTTAAAATTCAGAGCATCCGACCAAAAAGTCTCCTGTCGGCATGCTCTGCCTTTGTAATCCTTTGAGAAGAACGTCTTTCTCAAGATAATCTGAACATGAGATTCTAAATAATTGTGAAAGAGAATCGTGTTACATTGCGGACTTTCGTTTAATTGAGGTTTATTGAATATACTTCTATAGACAACTCGTCTCTTACAGTGAAAGCCACCCATTTAAAATATATATTGATACAAAGACATATAAGAATATCCTTGCATACTTCTGATATATTGCGGGTCAGATGCAAATGTCCCCGATAGTGCATGGCATTGTCAGCTGGCTGGCTGCAACTGCGGCCACACGCCGAAGGATTTAAATGGATTCATTTGTTCTTATGTGCGAAACAATAAACACCATTGCACACTGTATCAGCTCGCTTTGTCACGACTTCCACTGGAATGTGCTGCATGTGTGTGGGTGGGTGTTTTCTGATTATTTCTATTTATTATCATTATTATTATCATTATCATTATTATTATTATTATTATTATTATTATTATTATTATTATCAATATTATTATTATTATTATTATTATTATTATTATTATTATTATTATTATTATTATTATTATTATTATTATTATTATTATTATTATTATTATTATTATTATTATTATTATCAATATTTTTATTATTATTATTATTATTATTATTATTATTATTATTATTATTATTATTATTATTATTATTATTATATATTTTTATTATTACTATTATTATTATTATTACTACTATTTTACTACTACTACTACTACTACTACTACTACTACTACTACTACTACTACTACTACTACTACTACTACCACCACTACTACTTCTATTACTACTTTGCACTGCACGTGCATCGTAACCTTTTAACTTTTTCATTTGATGATTAGCGTCGCGGTGTGCCACACTGCAGTACTGAGTTCACTTCCCGTTCACGGTATGAAAATTTTCCAGTAATACTGTAAACTATTACTGTCCCCCTTATGCAAAGAGATGGATATGTAATATTTGTCAGGTCACCAACATTCTTTTTGGTGTAGTGGTGAGCGTCACTGGTTTTCACGCTGTAGTACCGTGTTTGTGCCCTCATTCACGTCATGAAAAAGTTCCTTTTAAACTGCAAACATAACTGTCCACCTTAAGCAGGAGGTGTGTGATGAGTATAAAGTTATAGGTCGAACCATATAACCTCTAGCTTTAATTTGGGGGATAATAGTTGTCAATCATGAGTCTAACACTTGATCCAAGGACATAGGAAATTATATCGGTTACGTATTTTATAGTTGTTGCTGTCGCTAACTCCATACAATTTTAATCAGGTGAAGGATGTTGCTGGAAAAGAAGTGGTTAAGGATGGTTAAATACCCTCACCCAAATCACTTATGCTCATATATCTACTTTTAATTATTCATTTCTTTGTTTTTATTCATTTTTATATATTTTCTATTTGACTTATATATTTATCTGTTTTTCATTTGTTTATTATAAAATGGAGGCAAGGGTCTTTCAGTCAGGATCAAAGTCTCCTAATCATCTAATCGTCAAACTAAATTTGTGTTTTCTAGTTTAGTTGTTCTAAATTAGGAATCCGTGGGTCTGCAGAGGTTCACAGAGTTTCCTAATTGGGTCCACAAACCGAAAACTAGTGGTGGTTAGTGGATGCTTAACGATTTTTATTCAGTGTCAAGGTGGTCTTCAGGAGTCCGAAGAACAGCAAAGCATAAGTGTTGGGTACGTGATGAAAGACAAATTGAAAACCTAATGTTTCATGTTCTTGAAGAGGTCATGTTTCACAATAACCTTGCCTTGTTCTTATTACATTGTTCATCTTGATCTTCGTTTCATTCCACATCAGATTAGTCACTGTGGTGGTCCTAGATGTAACAAACCACGCCCCATTTTCTTCCTTGACCTATCACGATCACTTGTGTGAATGGCTCTCATTGGATGAAAGGACGTCTACGCCGCATGCGATTGGCCTGGAACTAGAGAGGGTGTGGCTTGCTTTTTTTTTTTTTTTTTTGCCCAGTATGAAAGCGGCGATTACACATTTATTTCATTTTCGTAAAATTAATTTTATTTTGTTTTGTTCTTCGATCTTTTCTGAAAGAATGACACAATACTTATGGTAGCGTTTAGACCACTGGTGCGCAACTTTTGCGACCTTCTATGTCAGTTATTATTCATATTACGATCACACTGAAGAACGTCTTTATATAGACCGGCGGCCTTCTTTCAGAATCCCACACATCCCTCCTACATTCCTTCCACATTCCTTTAACATTCCCTCCATATTCTGCCTTCCTCTTCCTTACTCCCCCGCCCCCATATTTCGAATACATCCCCAGCACCTTTCCTCCCTATTTCGTCTTCCATCCCACAATTCTCCTCTTCATTTTTAGTCTGCATTCCATTACCATTCTCCCCTTCCTCCTCCCTGCTACATTCTCCCCTTCCTTGGGCTACATTCCTTCCACATTCCCTCCGCGTCTTCTCTTCTTCGTCTTCTCCACACCCCCCATCGTTCTCTTTTCTCTCTCTCTCTCTCTCTCTCTCTCTCTCTCTCTCTCTCTCTCTCTCTCTCTCTCTCTCTCTCTCTCTCTCTCTCTCTCTCTCTCTCTCTCTCTCTCTCTCTCTCTCTCTCTCTCTCTCTCTCTCTCTCTCTCTCTCTCTCTCTCTCTCTCTCTCTCTCTCTCTTTCTCTCCTCTTTCTTTTTTCTCTCTCTTTTTCTCTCTCTCCTCTTTCTTCTCTCTCTCTCTCTCTTTCTCTCTCTCTTTCTCTCTCTCTCTCTCTCTCTCTCTCTCTCTCTCTCTCTCTCTCTCTCTCTCTCTCTCTCTATCTCTCTCTCTCTTTCTCTCTCTCTCTCTCTCGCTCTGTCTGTCTCTCTCTCCCCCTCTCTTTTCTCTCTCTTTTATTTCGTTTCGAGTCAATTCCATTCTCGAGAATGGAGCGTGAAATCTTCGACAAATATATATTTTCGGTTGGGAACACAACATATACACGTACACACGTACACGCACACACACGCTCTTGCCTGTATACACACACACACACACACACACACACACACACACACACACACACACACACACACACACACACACACACACACACACACACACACACACACACACACACACACACACACACACACACACACACACACACACACACACACACACACACACACACACACACACACACACACACATACAAACACACGCACACATATACACGCGAGCGCACATACTTACAAACTTGATATGCTTTTACTCGAGGCTTATAGAAATAATACAAGAAAGGGACGGATGGGCAGATTGTGTCTTCTTAGATTTACAAAAAGTATTTGATAAAGTACCACATAAAAAGCTACTAAGAAAAATTGAAACAATAGGTGGAGTACAAGGTAAGTTATTGGAATGGATGAAAGACTTCTTGAACGGAAGAAAAATGAGGGTACTCAGAGGCAAGAACTCGAACTGGGAAGAAATGATAAGTGGTCCCACAAGGTTCTGTATTGGCTCCGATAATGTTTGCCATGTATATAAATGACATGGATGAAGGTGTGGAATGTTATATGAACTTCTTTGCAGATGATACGAAACTACTAAAGAGAGTAAGTACAGAGGAAGATTGTAAATCACTACAAAAAGACCTGGACAAAGTCTGGGAATGGAGTCAAAAGTGTGAAGTGAATTTCAACGTTAAGAAATGTATAATGGAATTTGGAAAAAAGCAAAAATAGAATATTGGGACAATATAAAACTGGTACAAAGGAAGTTAAAAAAGTCAACTCAGAAAGGGACCTAGGAGTAACTATCACCAATGACATGGCACCAGACAAAAATATCAACAAAACAGTCGGAGAAACTTTCAATTTATTAAGATCAATGAAAGTAGCCTTTGACTACATGGATGAAGAAATGGTAAAGAAAATATTAGTTACATTGATAAAATCAAGATTGGAGTGCGCTGCGACATTATGGACACCTAGTACTAAAAAGAACATAAAGATATTAGAAAGAATTCAAAGAGCAACGACAAAGATGGCACCAACACTCTCTAAATTGACATACGAACAAAGATTGGGCAAATTCGAACTACCAAGCCTGGAACAAAGAAGAGAAAGGGATGGGAGTCCTTGATAGAAACGATTTATTAAAGTGGGATAAAAGACAAACAAGAAGACATGAAAATAAACTTAAAAACGATCATTACAGAAGAGGTTTGAAAAAGAATAGCTTCCCACACAGAGTGATAGATATCTGGAATAGACTGAATGACAAAACAGTGAGTGCAAAAACTATACAAGATTTTTAGATCAAACTGGATGCTGAAAGATACAATAGCGGGTCACATAGAGCATAGCTCTCTTCCCGTAAAATGCAACTAGGTAATTACACGTACACTTTCAAACACGCGTATACACAAGTTCACGCACTGAAAATACACGCTTTCACATAGACGCTTCCGCTCACACGCACGCAGTGTTAATACAGGGAAGCGTGCACTCACATACGGCCCCTTCCCGTCCCCCCTGCCCCGCGTCCGCTTCCCCATGAGCTCACAG
>NC_134810.1:27853612-27858612 GCF_046742065.1 Oratosquilla oratoria
TGGTTAAAGAAGATGGAGAAAAGTAGAAGTTGAGCTAGTTGTTGTCTGCTGACGACACTGCGCTTGTGGTAGGGTCAGAGGAGGGATTAAGAGAGTAAGTGACGGACGTTAGGAAGGTTATAGGGGAAAGTTGAAGGTAAATGTGGGTTAAAACTAAGGTAATGAGATGTACATGGGGAGAGGATGGTAACAAGCTCGAAGTAAGTCTTAAAGGAGAGAGGCTGATTGAAGTCGATAGCTCTAAGTATTTTGGGTCTCATGTGGCAGGAAAGGGAGGAGTGGAGGTGGAAGTCAATTGTAGACTGAAAGAAACAAGTAGATGTCTAGGGGATTAAAAAGTGTCATGAGAAATAGTCATTTGGGAATAGATGCAAAAAGAAGATTATATGAAAGGGTGATTGAGCCAACGGCACTGTATGTGGCAGAGACCTGGAATTTAAGAGAAGCAGAGAGGAAGTTTTTTTCCATTTGTTTGAAATGAAATGTCTGAGAAATATGGTAGGGATTACAAGGTTGGATAGCGTGAGAAATGAGGTGGCGAGGAAGAGAGCTGGGATTGAAAAGATGGCAGATAGTGCCGATGAAAGAGTATTGGGATGGTTTGGACACATGGAAAGAAAGTGAAGAAAGATTAGTAAAAGAGGTATGGAAGGCAGAGGTGGAAGGAGTGAACTTGAGGGGATGACCGAGGATGAGATAGATGGATGGGGTGAAAGGAGCGTTGAGTAAGAGGGGAATGTCTGTTGAAGAAGGAAGGGAGAAGACAGGAGATGGGGTGAGTGGAGAATGGCTGTGTATAGATGATACTGATATACATGGGAGGGAGAGGGCGGGTGAAATGGGGATAGGGAGTGGTTATATGTGAATGATATTCTGACGCATCCCGAAGGAATTTCTCCTCTATTTTCTTTTTCTGCATGAGGGGACGGAGAGGGGAGGTCATAGGTGAAGTGAAGCGGCCTTCCTGTGTATGTACTGTGTCTTGCTGCATTGTTTCTGACACAGGGCAGCGGGCGAGATACAAGGGTGACCCGTTATCCATGAGGAGCTAAGATAAAATGGAAGAAAAGGTGGTGGATTGGGGTGAAATGGGTGGGAGTGGGTATTTACCTTCTGACTTGGCTACCTTCCTTGTAATGGGGAAAAAGCCCTTTGTATATAGAAAGAGAGATAGACATGGTTCCAATGCCTGTGGTTCTAATCTACTATCTGAAAAGACTAAAGCAAATTAGGAATTACCAACAAAAACTTTGATAAAGACAAGTAATAAATGAGAAATGGAAATTGGACGTTTGAAAAAAAAAAAAAGGGACGTTATGACCAAGGGACATTTTGGATTTGGGACGTCATGACTAAGGGATGTTTTCATCAAGAATCGGGTGGGCCATTTTGGATTTGGGACGTTATGACCGGTCACCCTCTCTTTTATTCAGGAATCCCTTCATACTATCCCTCTACCTTCCGTTCGGTCGTCGTACAATTTTCCTCCCTCCCTCCCTCACTCCCTCACTCGACTCCTACATTTTTCTCATCTTCGTTATTCACCTGTATGCCATCTTAAATAACCCCCTATTAACTTGAAGTCCACGCTGTTTATGTTTATACATGCATATATGCATTTAACATATATACATCATAAGTCCTTTCCCCATATAAGGGGGATGGGCGAGTCAAAGCTACACTCATCCCATAACCACTTAAACACACATTCGTTGACCCACATTGCGTGGCACCTCGTGGGTGAGGGGTAATCCCTGATTCTTGCCAGTCTGCTCGGGTCAGAGGCACTGCAGCAGGACATAGTATGTTCTTTATTTCCCTGATTGGTATCTTGCATTTCTTTTTTAATTTACTGAAAATACTCTTCAGATAATATTTCCCCATTGATTTTACTTTTGTCCCGTATTTTGTGCGCTACAGCCGTATCTATTTGTCTGTTGCTTCTTCATTTCTTCCCCATCCACCACCACACCCACTTTCTGGTGTCAGAACACGGTTGACTCTTCCATAATGTTTCGTTTTACATAGACCGAATAGGTGACTAGCCCAGGAAATTACGAACTGTGTGTGTTTCACCTTGGTCTTTGGATCACGTGTTGGACTCGTGGTGGACGTCTTTTTCCCTCCCGGAAGAGAGCTCAGAGCTCGTATGACCGATCTATGGGTAATGCTATGACCTTACGCGCACACACACACCCAACTCCCCGCCCACGAGAGTTGGAGTAACGACTCGAAGCGCAGCGATACTGAAATAATTTCAGCCCTGGGCAGGATTCGAACCAGGTACCGCCGGTACCGCCGTACTGACAGTCTGGGACTCTACCAACCGCGCCACCGAGTCGTGTGTGTGTGTGTGTGTGTGTGTGTGTGTGTGTGTGTGTGTGTGTGTGTGTGTGTGTGTGTGTGTGTGTGTGTGTGATTCACCATGGTCTTAGATCACGTGTTGGACTCGGGAAGAGAGCTCAGAGCTCATATATGACCGATCAATGGGTAATACTGTGACCTCACACGCACATACACAACCAACTCCCCACCCACGAGAGTTGGAGTAACGACTCGCAGCGTAGTGATACTGAAATTATTTCAGCCTTGGGCGGGATTCGAACCCGAACCTCCGTAGTGGCAGCCGAGAACTCTATCAACCGCGCGCGCGCTTGTGTGTGTGTGTGTGTGTGTGTGTGTGTGTGTGTGTGTGTGTGTGTGTGTGTGTGTGTGTGTGTGAGAGAGAGAGAGAGAGAGAGAGAGAGAGAGAGAGAGAGAACACGAAACCACAAACAGACAGGAGACACCCTTTTTCGAACACAAGGTGACTCTAATACTTTATTTTAAGATCTTGATTTTAGCTGTTGATCGACCTGAGCTCGAAAAAGAACGAAGAGAGAGTGGAAGAGAGAAAGAAGGAAGGAAGAAAAAGGAAGGAAGAAAGGAAGGGGAACAGAGACAAGCACACTCCTAAACAGATGAGGTGACCCAAATGCTTTATTGGAAGAACTTCAGTTTACCACTTGATCGAACCCCGGTTCAATACACAATTGCCCGCGGCGACCTGACCTTCATTGAATTTCGAGTCGGAATTGGAAAGGAGAGTTCGATGTTGTATGGGTTTCTGTTGACAATGTCATTTCTTTAAGATTATTTGTTATGGGATTGGATTAATGTACTGAAGGGAGACCTTTTGGTCCATGACAAGGTGGATTGCAAAAATTGATAAGCAAATGAAAATAAGCAGATAAATGACTGAATGAATAACTGAATGAATAAATGCATGTACCAAAACACCTTCTCCCCTTATAAAGGAAGTGGCCGAGTAAGTGGATGCACCCACCCTACACCCATTCTATACCCATCCTACATCCATTCCACACCTATCTCTTTTGGCTACGGCTACTTCCATCAGAATTATCAATACCATATGTCGTGTGACACAACAAAGTCTGTGAATGCTTTAGTGTGTTAATTAGAAGGCTGGAAACCTTCAGTCAATATGTTGCTCTAAGTCACTATTGTAGGTAGCCGGCAACCAGCCACCAGGCTGGCACTGACGTCACTCATAAAAGAGATAATGTGTTGTTGTCTGGGTGAGGCTAGAGCAGGGCAGTGTATGGAGAGCTGATTGGAGTATTCTGTATGGTGACCACTGGAAGTATATAACAATTGTAATAGTAATGTCCACTAATATATTGACAATGGGAATGAGAGAGGAAGTAGTTGAAGAATATTCTCGATGGAAAGATAAGAAAGAAGAATAGTGAAAAAGTTGAAGACAGAAGAAGAGCAATGGGTCATTGGGGGAGAGGAAAAATGGGACATTCTTTTCCCATAATTTTAATGCATGGAAAGGGGATGGAATGGATTAGGAAGGATAAAAGACAGTGGTATGGGTGGAGGTCTTATGTAGTAGATGAGGATATTGTATGTAATAACGATGATAGTGATGACGATAATATTTATGATGATGTTGATAGTGATGATAGTTATGCTTTAAGGATGATGTACATGATAATTATGATGATTATGATGGTGGTGGTGAAGATATTGATGATAATGATGATGGTGTTGGTGGTGGTGATGATAATAGTGATGATGGTCGTGATGATGATATTGATGATGACGATGATGTTGTTGATGTTGTTTTACCCTAAGACAACCCCAAGATACACATTTCAATATTGTTGCACTGTTCACGCTAGGTTATATCTAAACCCATTTATCCATGTATAATTACATAACACGTGTGTGTGTGTGTGTGTGTGTGTGTGTGTGTGTGTGTGTGTGTGTGTGTGTGTGTGTGTGTGTGTCTGTAGTACATAGATTCATAGGTATTATTTTATCATTAGTTATTGTAAAGAAAATATGGATCTAAATATGAAATGAAGATTGATAAAATCAAAGGGGCACCTCAATTTAAGCTTAATGACGATAATGGTATCAATTACTTTAATTTGAAAACAAAAATCACAACAGAAATGCTATATGCAGTCTACATAATTGAGATTGAGGGATTCTATTATTAAACGAAGTTTTAGTATTCCGCACACAAGATTGAGGTGCTCTTGTTAACAAGTGCTAGTTTGGTTGGTTAAGCAGCGGTTAAACATAGTTGAACATGATGTATGTTTTGGTTAATAAGTATGAAGCAGCTTGTTAAATTAAACACCGTTTGAACATAATAAAACATAATGATAAGGATATCAGGTTGTCCTGTATCTGTGACAGTAAAAGTTCAAAGCTAGTGATCGTTCAAAGAAGGATCCCGTTGAAATGATACAATGATATATAACGTAATATTTTAGTTTTCAGCAAACAATTTGTTTAGTGCATTTGCTCATGTTACTTTGTAATTAAATTGACTTATACCATATCATAGGGATGATTACGTAGCCAGAACAAATTGAATTCAACATCTGTGGAAAAAGGGGAAGAGCCAGGTCGATGATCATACGCAGTAAAAACAGAGTATATGTTTCAGTAAGTAAATACATAGTTCATAGTTTATTCAT
>NC_134810.1:27863612-27898612 GCF_046742065.1 Oratosquilla oratoria
AGAAAAACAGACTTAGAAAAAAAGGTAGAACTAGATGATAATAAAAGGCTTTTAGAAGATCATGATGTCAGATAAGTTTAAATTTGGGGACTGCTGGGCTTGAAAGTAGGACGACAAGCACCAACTCGCTTTCATGCATGCCAACGTTTGCATGGCTCTTTTGCGTATCTGCATTCACGCACGAAAGCATACGCTGTTTCGTGTGGATGTACGCTCGTAAAGACGAACACGCGAACGTAGGTACACACACACGCGCGCGCGCGCGGTCGCGTGTAAATTCACTTCAGACCATATACGGAGTTCAAAACAAAATATTACATACATTTGAACGCTCTAGAAAAATTCGGGATGTTAGTGGTTTGACTCATTACAGAGGGAGCGAATGAATGAATATTGAGTCAGAGTGATAAATTGAGAGAACGAGAGAGAGTGAGAGAGGGGAGTTGAGACAGATTAAGTGTGTGTGTGCGTGCGTGCGTGTGTGTGTGTATGTGCGTGTGTGTGTGTTTGTGTGAGTGTGTGTGTGCGTGCGTGCGTGTGTGTGTGTATGTGCGTGTGTGTGTGTTTGTGTGAGTGTGTGAGTGTAAGAGTATGTGTGTAAGAGAGAGAGATAGAAATAAAGATAGAGAGGGGCGAAGGGAGAGAGAAAGATTGTATGAGTGAGGTGCATAAAGATAGAGTAAGTGAGAGAGAGAGAGAGAGAGGTGAGTGAGTGAGAGAAAGAGAGGCAGTGAGGAAGTGAGAGAGAAAGTAAGAGAGAAAGTAAGAGAGGAGGATTAGTGAGAAAGATTGAGAGAGAGAGAGAGAGAGAGAGAGAGAGAGAGAGAGAGACAGTGAGGAAGTGAGAGAGAAAGTAAGAGATGGGGATTAGTGAGAAAGATTGTGGGAGAAAGAGAGAGAGAGAGAGAAAGAGAGAGAGAGAGAGATGAGTGAGAGAAAGAGAGGCAGTGAGGAAGTGAGAGAGAAAGTAAGAGAGAAAGTAAGAGAGGAGGTTTAGTGAGAAATGTTGTGGAGAGAGAGAGAGAGAGAGAGAGAGAGAGAGAGAGAGAGAGAGAGAGTGAGAAAGTAAGAGATGGGGATTAGTAAGAAAGATTGTGGGAGAAAGAGAGAGAGAGAGAGCGAGAGAGAGATGAGTGAGAGAAAGAGAGGCAGTGAGGAAGTGAGAGAGAAAGTAAGAGATGGGGATTAGTGAGAAATGTTGTGGGAGAGAGAGAGAGAGAGGGAGAGAGAGAGAGAGAGAGAGAGAGAGAGAGAGAGAGAGAGAGAGAGAGAGAGAGAGAGAGGAGAGAGAGAGAGACCCTTCACATTAATCCATTCGCACCAGTAGCATCGTGTGAAAGACAGAATTGTAGTGTTGCAGAGTCCGAGACGCGATCCAAAATTTTGGTGATTTTTCTTGTGTGTCATTTATTAGACGCCGATAAACGCATTTAAGACTCCCAATGCAAATTGTACTTTGGAATAAAAGACAAGGCGGGGGAAGAGGTAAACGTTATGGAAGAAGAACGTAGTAATCACCCGGACTGTGTGTCCGGGCGCTGATAAAGTCGTAAAGATAAGCAATTGGATATAGGCATTAACTGAGCCCATAACAATAACAGTAACCTTAACGAAGGATCCAGGCCTTGTAGGAAAAAAAAATCCTGCTGATGGTGGAGGAATAAAAAAAAAAATGGAGCACAGAGTAGAAAGAGAGAGTGGATATAAAAAGAGGAAATAGAAAGAGGGAGAGAAGAAAAAGAATGAAGTAGAAGGAGAAGAAGGGAATGTTGAAAGAGAGAAATGGGGAAAAGAGAGAGATGACATAAAAAGAGGAGACAGAGAGAGAGGAAGCAAGGAAAAGCAATGGGAGAGCTAGAACTGGAATTGGAAGAAAGAGAAGAAGGAAAAGAGGGAAGAGAGGACAAATGGAAAGGAATTTGATAGGAACGTGAAAAGGAACTTCGGATATTTTGGAAAAGGAAACGTGAGGAAGAGTGATGGAAGGGAAGGATGACTGAAGCCAGGATGGATGATCCAGGTTGAGGGAAAAACAGAACAAGGTTGAGTTGAAAAGAAGAGAGGCTAAAGCGCCTAGGCTAGAGAGGAAAAGAGGAAAAGGTGGATATTTGAGAGATTGGAAATGGAGATTGAGCTAGCATGAGGTGGACCAGAGATATACGTATGGCAGCAGAGAGAGTAAAAGAAATTGAGTTATGAAAAGAATGGAAGTGAAGAGCAAGACGAAAATAGAGTAAAAAGATGACGAAATAGGATAATCTAAATCAAATATAAGGAAGCAGAAGGAAGAAGAGGGGAGGAGGAGGTGGAGAGGAAAAAGGGAGGGAGAGAAGAAGGAGGAGAAGGACGGGGAAAAGGAAGTAGATAAGATGAGGATAAGGAAAAGTGGGGGAGTAGGAAGTGGAGAGGGGTAGAAGAAAGCGAGGAAGGGTTGGAAGAAGAGGAGAAGGAAGAAGGTAACGAGGAAAGGGTAGGACATACAAGAAATGAAAACACGGTCAAAATTAGTGAAAAAGGTGAGTGAATTAGTGATAAAGGAAAATGGCCCAAAGATAAGGGGAGCAAAGAGTCCATTTTTGGTTGTGTTTCATTCTCTACTCATTTTCTATTTTTGAACCCGTTGGCCCAATTTTTCTGTGAGCTCCAGTTTGCATTCTCAGTTCCTGCTTTGCATTCTCACCCCCCCTCTCTCTCTATCTCTGTTTGTCTGTCTATCTCTCTCTCTCTCTCTCTCTCTCTCTCTCTCTCTCTCTCTCTCTCTCTCTCTTGACCTCTCGATGCTTCACCTGCCGTATTCCCCACCGCCCGCACACACAAAACAAAAAAAGTCATTACAACCAACTTATCGTTTAGAGTCCTCAGTTCACTTCATCTCCAGTTGTAGTTCCTCTAGCAAAAAAATTTCATCACAGATTTGGTCTCTTCGTGTTACTTAAAAGTAAAATTCGTGAACCTTAGCAAAGGCGGGAGAAACGTCCCATCGAAAATTAACAGTGCTTGTGGCAAAGAAAAACTCATCCTTCGTATTTCTTTATATATTTGTTCGGAAAGTGTTTGAGTATGTTCATCTTTAGTATGGAGAGGCTACTTGTACTGAATAAAACCACGTGTTAGCCAGAACAATGTATATAGAGGGTGTCATATACTACAGAGGCAGCCCCACCAGATATTTCTAAATAAAATCAAAGCCCATGGCATAGGAGGAAAAGTGTTAGAATGGGGCTTGAATCAGCGACAGAAAACACTGGGTCACCATAAATGGTGTAAAATCTAAATGGAGTGTTTCTAGTGGAGTTCCCCAGTACTAGGTTTTGGGTCTCTTATTGTTCACTTAAAGGACTTGATCAGTGGGATTAATGGTGACGTTAGTATGTTTGCAGACGACACTAAAATAGGACGCCAAATTAGGTCAGGATACAGCGCCGAGATTTTGCAGGATGATCTTAGCAAATTGTTCTCATGGTTGGTGAAATGGTAAATGAACTTCATTATCACAAATTGCAGCGTGTTAAACGTAGGGCTACACAACCCCAAAAACAGACATAGCTTAGATAACACGTTTTTGGAGAAAACTGAGTGCGAGAGAGACTTGGGAGTTCTGGTGAGTCCTGACCTTAAATCCAAGAAACAGTGCATTAGCGGCAGGAATGAAGCAGAGTATTAGGTTTCATTGCTAGGACGATTACGAATAGAAGTGCAGAGGTAATTATCAAACTCTAGCATTAGTTAAACCCATCCTTGACTATGCGGTACAGTTTTAGCCTCCGTCTAATAGAATGGACATCAGTTCACTAGAATCAGTACAGAGGAGAATGACTAAAATGATATATGGGCTCAAAAATTTGCCTTATGAAGAGAGGCCTAGGCACTCTCTGGAACGACGCAGAGTGTGGAGTGATCTAATAGAGGTGTTCAAGTGGATCAAAGGCTTAAACAAGGGTGACGCAAACAAAGTCATCATATTCAGACAGCAGGGCAGAAATTTTTTTGGACGGGGATGACAGGTAGTAATGGACATAGAACTGCCTAGTGTAGGCCTTATGGTCTCTTGCAGTCTCTTTCATTCTTATGTTCTTATGTTCATGTGTTTGGTTTGCACTGCACTTCATGTACACGTTCTCTTGGTATATGTTAAACGAACAATAGAAAACGGTAATATTAATGGTTGACTACAATAACTAGTTGCTGTAATTTAATATGTTTATAGAAAACTCTTTACATAGGAATATAATTTCATACAAATAACATATATTTAACCAGCTTTTGCCCTTTTATCCAAAAAGGTTAACATAATTAAATATATTTCTTATTATTCCTCCACTGTTGTAGCTCATGTAACAGATGAAAGCCTAGTAACTCAAAACCACACACATGTATGCATGTGTACGTGTGTGCATGTATGTATGTGTTTTAAGTCAGTATGCATGTATGCACAATTTCGTCCTTCTATACCGCGACAGTGTCAACTGTTAGGAGTAAATACAAGTTCGTCATCAGTTTTGGAATATAGAAATATTCAGTCTAAAAGTAAGAACATGTATCAAATTATTGTAATAACTTTCTATCCTCATTCAGAAAAAAAATAGAAGTTACCAGCCAAAATGGATGGTTGATTTATCAAGAAAAGTGCCTTTATGAAAAAAAAAAATCATCTATATCATATGCAAACTTCAGTTTATGTAAATGCATCAAATGGGTATATTTGCATAATTCCATTACATTATGGGTCTGCTTTGAATGTCTGCAATGGTACCCACCGGTCATTTGATCATTTCGTTATAGATGGGAACATATCCCCTGTTGGTGTATGTTTGTACCTTGAATCGCATGAAGCATGTACGTATTGTAGGTATACGAGTACAATAATATGTATCAGGATATCATTCATACCCATCTCTCTCTTTCTCTCCCTCTCCCTCTCTCTCTCTGTCTACCTGTCCTTCCCCCTCTCTTTTTCTTTGCCTGGTGCCAAAGGTAGTAGTGACCTTTTGGAAATACTGACCTCGCAAACCCTATTTCATTTTTCCTTGATTCCCTCAATGTAACCACCGATTTTTTTTTTTTTTCGTCGTTTCTGGAAATCAATGGAGACTAAAAAGGAGTGAACGGTTTCGCGTCGGTGGTCGGAAGATATCCAAACGGCGCAAGAAGACGGAAAGTGAGGGGTCTTGGTCACGAGGAGTGAGCGTCTCCTTGTTGATTGTCATTATTGGCACCAGAAACCTTTTCATTTCTCTTCATCTCTATGTATGTGTGTTGTATGCTTTTGTGGGCGTGTATGCATATGTATGAGTCTGTTGGTGACTGCGGAATGTGGGGATGTCATTAATGTCTTTATAGTATCGACTACTTAAAATATGCTCTATGTACCCAACATGATGTGTGTGTGTGTGTGTGTGTGTGTGTGTGTGTGTGTGTGTGTGTGTGTGTGTGTGTGTGTGTGAGTGCATGCGTGTGTGTGTGTGTGTGTGTGTGTGTGTGTGTGTGTGTGTGTGTGTGTGTGTGTGTGCGTGTGTGTATTGTGTGCGTGCGTGCGTGTGTGTGTGTGTGTGTGTGTATATGCCTCTAATTTGTTGTACGTGCATGCGTGCGTGTATGTGTGTGTGTGTGTGTGTGTGTGTGTGTGTGTGTGTGTGTGTGTGTGTGTGTGTGTGTGTGTGCGTGTGTGCGTGTGTGTGTGCGTGTGTTTAAACATGTGTTTGTATATACTAAGTACTTACAAATCAAATTAATTCTAACAAAGGATAACTGTAACCAACTTTCACTTCGGTTTGAATTCTGTCCCATACATACCTTAAAAAGGAAGAGAAAAAAAAATGTGCCTCCTCTTCCGGTATTAGTGATAAGTCAACACTCGGCAAACGTTGTCTCGTGAAGTCCAAACGTTGTTTATTGTGCTGAGGGAGCCCCACTCACGCAGAAACGTTTCCGGCTTTTGCTTGTCGCATCACATCGCACAAGATGGCCCGAGCGAACGATGGGCTAAGCATGTTTGCAATGCTCCCATCCCTCTTTGTTCCGGTGGACGCTACGGCCAATCATGCGCTTATACGGTCTGGTTGTTAAGGTTTATGTCCCGCGTTCGATTCGCTCTTTGTACATAATTTTGCAATGTTATGGCTCACTTATTGGATTGAAATAATTCTTTGTGTGTGTATGTGTTAATTCCATTAGAACGGTAAGCCCCATTTAGCTGAATAAAATCGCCTAGCGACGCTCATGAATGAACAAGCTAGTTTAATGTAATTCAAAACCAAATATATAAATTATATGAAATTATTTGTTTACTTATCGATGTAGTTCGAAATGTTCATTTGCATACTCAAGTAGGCTATATATATAGTATATATATATATATATATATATATATATATATCAAATCAGCCATCCTGAGTCCACTGCTGAACAAAGGCCTCCTTCATAGCATTCCATGATTCACACGACCGTGCCACCCTCTGCCACGTCACTCCCGCAAACCTCTCGATCTCGTCTCTCCACCTTCTGTCTGGTCTTCCTCTTCCACGCTTCCTATCTCGCGGCGTCCATTCAGTAACACACTTGCTCCATCGCTCATCAGTCGTTCGCACCAACTTACCTGCCCAATTCCACTTCCTCTCTTTTACTGCTTCCACAATATCTTTCACTCTAGTCTGCTCTCTCACCCAACATGAATATGAATATATATATATATATATATATATATATATATATATATATATATATATATATACATGCGGAAAAACCACCAAGGAAAAAGAAAAACTGATGATCAAGCGCTTTTGTCTATGTCTGAATAGACGAAAGCGCTTGGTCATCAGTTTTTCTTTTTCCTTGGTGGTTTTTCCGCATATTTAGAATCACGAGTTTATGTGATTTCTCATGCATATATATACATATATATATGTTGAGACATTCTGACAGGTTGATGTAAGATATTCCTTTGAAAAAGCATACCTGCGAAACTAGTCAGGAATAAACTCAAGACTAAGACTCCTGTGTTTCCTATTCCGCTTACACACACACACACACACACACACACACACACATATATATATATATATATATATATATATATATATATATATACAGTATATATCCTTTGTCTTTTTCTTTCTGCCCACTCTTTTCCATGTTGTTATATAGATTTACAGATATATATTTCCTCCTTCTTCACTGTTATCTTAATTTGTTTACAATATTAGCATTAAAAATTAACATTATATGTGTACGGTTGACCTGCTTAATTATAGTTGAGTTTACCCCATCAAATATTAACGGATACACGTTTTGATTATATGTGTATGGGTAAAATAAGTTACTATAAACTAGTATTAATGTTTTTGCTACTTATTTATTTAATTGTTTATTCGTTTATTCATTTAACGGCTGCATTTGTAAGATTTTTATTTTACAATCTGACACAATTTGCAATTTCCACTTCATAAAACAGCCTAACTTGTCTCAGAGCAATTATATTCTCTAATTACTACGCCGGCGACTAGATTGCTCGCCCATGCTTGTCCAAGTAACAGGTTAAACCCCCCCACCCCCACCCCCACCTCTCTCCTGCTGGAACAATACAACAAAGCTCAACATAGATGACCCACCTCAACCTTGGCCCTTGAAGAACCGTGTTTTGTTTGGGTTTTCTACAGACGTGAAGAGAGGTTATTAACTTTGGGAAACTTTGTAATGGCTGTTTGGCGTGGAAGGGGCGGGGGAGGAGTAGGGAAGGAAGGAAAAGGGGATTGGGTGGAAGGGGGAAGGTACGGGGTCGTATCGGGTCAGTAAGGAAGGGAGACTGCTGGAAAGGAAAAGAAAAGGTAGATGGAATAGAATAAAGCATATAGGGGGAGAGAAGTTGATGGATAGGGTGGACTAAGAATGGGGTGAATGACATAACTGAAATTGCATAAATGTAACTATGGCTGGCTCAGGATTGGCGGATGGAAGGGTTCCCACATCTGAATAAAGTCGTTTGGCACCAACAATTATATATATATATATATATATATATATATATATATATATATACATATATATATATATACATATATATATATATATATATATATATATATGAGAGAGAGAAATTCGCTAGTGACAGCGACATTAAACTGATAATTTTTATGATAGTCGCATGTAGGATTGGAACCCACTGCTTTCGGTCACCGCAAGATTACCTTCACAGAGCCTACCTGTCCTAAACCCACACTGTTCCTCTCCAATTACTCCCTCTGTTCCTCTCCTAATCCTCTCAATCAAAACCCTCCCATAACCTTCCCAACTACACCCAACAAAATGATCCCTCTGAATCTAATACATTCACACTTGTCCCCTTTTCCCCTGTAAGGTGGAACTACACAGGCACCCTTCCAGTCCTGATATTGTGCTCATTGCTTGGGGGGCAGGCAAACGTTGTTCCTGTTTTCTAAAAGAGGATGAATTGTCTATACGCACCAACAAGCCAATCAGTTTGACATCAGTTATAGGTAAAATGCTTGAGTCAGTAATATTTTATAGACTCAGAGAACGCATCGAGAAACATAATTTGATTCGTGACTCACAGCATGGTTTCTCCAAGACTAAGTCATATGTGACTAATGTTCTATCCTTTAACACTAAAGTATATAAGGCGTCAGATAACAATGATAGTTCGATGTTATTTACCTTGACTTTAGCGAAGCGTTTGACAAGGTGTCCCACCAGAGACTACTAAATAAAATAAAAACGCATGGCATAGGAAGAAAAGTGTAAGAATGGATTAGAGCTTGGAACAGTGGCAGAAAACAGCATGTCACCAAAAATTATGTAAAATCCAGGTGGGGGGGTGTTTCTACTGCGGTCCTCCAAGGCTCTGTTTTGGGTCCCTTATTGTTCATTATGTACATAAATAACTTGGACAATGGGAGTAATAGTGGTGTTTGTAAGTTTGCGGACGACGCTAAAATAGGACGCCAAATTAGGTCAGGAGACGACACCGAGATTCTGCAGGACGATCTTAACAAATTGTTCTCATGATCGGTGAAATGGCAAATATACTTCAGTATCTCAAAGTGCGGCATGTTAATCGTAGGGCTACGCAACCCCGAAAATAGACGTAGAGAAAACTGAGTCCGAGAGAGACTTGGGAGTTCTAGTGAGTCCTGACCTTAAATCCAGGAAACAGTGCATTAGCGGCAGGAATGAAACAGAGTATTAGGTCTCATTGCTAGGGCGGTTACGAATAGAAATGTAGAGGTAATTATTAAACTTTTATCTAGCGTTAGTTAGACCATCCTGTAGAATGGCTATCATTTCACTAAAATCAGTACAAAGGAGATTGACCAAAATGATACATGGGCTCAAAAATTTACCTTATGAAGAGAGGCTTAGGCACCTTAACTTACACTCTCAGGAAATACGCGGAGTGCGAAGTGATCTGATAGAGGTGTTTAAGTGGATCAAGGGCTTAAACAAAGGTGACGTGAAAAGGTCATTATATTAATACAACAGGGCAGGACTCGCAGTAATGGATTTAAACTTGACAAATTTAGATTTATGGAGGAAATAGGCAAGAATTAGTTCACTAATAGGGTGGTCACCGAATGGAACAAACTTAGTAACCATGTAGTGAGCGCTGAAACTATCAGTTGTTTTAAGAAACGGTTAGACAAATTTATGACAGGTTGTAATGGACTTGGAACTGCCTACTATAGGCCTTATGGTCTCCTGCAGTCTCCTTCATTGTTATGTTCTTATGTTCCTCTAGGACCTTATCATCTTTTAGACAAACAATAAACAACCTCACCAGCCAGTCCACAACCACTGAATCTCCGTTTTTAGACACTCCCATCCAACCCAGGTCTCTTACCAGCTCTCACCATTTTAATAACTGCTTTCACCTCATCTTTCCTTATTTCTCCCCATTTTCCTCAATTAACACTGTCACTTTCTTAGCGCTTCCCTCTACAATTACCTTTCCCTCCCTATCCTCCTTCACATTTAGCAAGTTCCTGAAATACTCTGCCCATCTTCCTCTTACTGTCATCTCCTCCATTATCATCTCTCCATCTGCAATTTTTACCTTTTCTTCTCTACCTGAAGGGAAGAAAATCACACGAAATGTGGAAAAAAGTCACTATGTACAATATATATATATATATATATATATATATATATATATATATATATATATATATATATATATATATATATATATATATATGACTGGTTTTGAAGATGATCACGTGGAAGTCGAACGAGCTAAAAAACTAAAGAGATTAAAAGAGGATACTGTCAGTTTGTGAAATTCTGTGTCCCATAAGTGAATCGTGAATCACACGTTGGAAGTCATTTTTAGCTTTCATAGACAGGGGTTGGCCTGTCCAAGAAAATATCCGAAAAAAAAAATGTTCCTTTTGTTTTTGTTATTTTTCTGCTTTTGCCAGAGATGTTTTTACCTCTGAACTTCGGTTGTTGCAGGTGGGTGAAGTTTGACATGTAGTTTACTTAACCAATTTCTCCACCCCCTCCTCCTCCTCCTCCTGTTCCCCCAAATCATAATCATGATTGTAATCCTAATCCTAATCCTACTTATCCCTCGCCTCCTCCTCTTCCTCCTCATTTTTCTCTCCCACCTCCTCCTCCTCTTCTCCCACTCGCACTCCTCCGCTCTCACTCGTATTCCTCCTCTTCTTCCATCTCCTCCTCCTCCTAATCATAATCGCAATCCTAACCCTAATCCTCCTTTTCTCTCGTCTCCTCTTTTACCTTCACTTTTTCTTCCTCACTTCCTCCTCCTCCTTCTCCCACTCGTATTCCTCTTCCACCTTCCCCACGCGTATTCCCCCTCCTCCTCATTCTCCTAATAATAATCCTCCTTTTCCTTCGCCTCCTCCTCTTCCTCCCCTTTTTTTCTCATGCACCTCCTCTTCCTCTCCCCCAACTCGCACTCCTTCTACTTCGCCTCTTTTTTGTCCTCTTCCTCCGTCTTCTCTCCTCCTCCTCCTCCTCCTCTTCCACCTTCTCCTCTTTCTTGTCCTCCTCCTCCCCAATTCCTCCTCCTCCCCAATACCAACTCCCCCATTCTTCCTCCTCCTCTTCCTTCTCCCTTACTTCCTTCTCCCTCACTTTGTCGTCCACATTCTGTCCTCCTCTTCCTCCTCCGTTGTGTCCTTCTCTCTTACATGTATCTACCTATCTATCTATCTGTCTATTTCTCTCTCCATTCGTTTCAGTTTTTTACTCGCTAACATTTTCATGACCTGATTCTTCCCCGTGCGTTTTATTATGTTGACTTTGTCAATATATTCAAGTTAGAACTAACAACATATCTCCTTCGTCTTGTTCTTCTTTTTTCCTCTTCTTCCTACAAAATATTTAGAAAGGTTTACAAAGAGCATATCGACAGGAGACCTTTTGGTCCATAATTAGGTCGGATGCCTAGAATAAATGGTTAAACGAGGAAATGTATAAGCAATCGATCGAAACAATATGAAGGCAACACATCAAGTTGCTTAGGTGTTTATCTAATTGAATCTTAAAACTACGAACCGTACTGCATTACACTACCTTTAAAAGAAGTTTATTATATTAATTGACTAAACCATTGGTGAATTTAGATCTACCCACTTCTAAATTAAATGTACGTTCTGACAGCTTGAGATCGTTAGTTCTCGTCTGATTCGCATTTAGTGTGAAAACTTCATAGTTTTCTCTGTTGTCAGTTCCTTTAAAAATCTTGAAGACCTGTATCAGTTCATCCCAGTCTACAATTACACACACACACACACGCACACATGTAGAAATACAAATACAATGATTTTCACTTGAATCTGATTCAGAAAGCCTAGTCTCATGGGATTACAATGGCCCAAAAGCTCAAAAAGGCAACACTTTGAGTCTTCTGGAGACGACTGGGACGACTGAGTAACGACCCCGGGCTGGCAAAAAGGTTAGGGCAACACCTTTAACTTCCCCCTAAGGACAAAGGGCAAAGTGGCGAGGCTCTTTTGGGCCTTCGTCCCTCGGTCAGGACTTCCTAAGTCGTGCCGAGCGCCGCATTGGCAGACACTTTGATATATAATGATGACTCTCCTCCGATATTTTATTCTGGTTAGCGTTGGGTGGTGAATGTATTACAGAAACCACGAATATATTATATATGTGTGTATATATATATATATATATATATATATATATATATATATATATATATATCGATAATTTTTATGACAGTCGCATGCAGGATTCGATTACACTGCTATCGGTTACCTGTAAGATCACCTTCACAGAGCCTTAGCCCACTACGCCAACAGAGACTTAAAAGCCTTGAAACCTGGAATCGAACTGATTCTCGAGGATAGGAAAGATCACTATTCTGCGACCCCAATTCCTGTTTTACACATGCCCAAGTCCACCAGTTGGCAAGGGGTAAGGATCGGAACGAATCCCTTTCACACTTTTCGCCATTGTAACTATGAGAGAAATTCGCTAGTAACAGCGACATCAATCCGATCATTTTTATGACAGTCGCATGCAGGATTCGAACCCACTACTATCGGCCACCCGTAAGATCACCTTCACAGAGTCTTAGCCCACTACACCAACAGAGACTTAAAAGCCTTGAAACCTGGAATCGAACTGATTCCCGAGGATAGGAAAGATCATTCTTCTGCGACCCCAATTCCGATCCTTACCCCTTGCCAACTGGTGGACGTGGGCCTTGTGTAAAACAGGAATTGGGGTCGCAGAATAGTGATCTTTCTTATCCTCGAGAATCAGTTCGATTCCAGGTTTCAAGGTTATTAAATCTCTGATCTTACGGGTGGCCGATAGCAGTGGGTTCGAATCCTGCATGCGACTTTCATAAAAATTATCGGATTGATGTCGCTGTTACTAGCAAATTTCTCTCATATATATGCAAACCAATCACATAAACACGTGATAAACTAAATCTGCCGAAACCACTAGGAAAATGAAAAAAATAAATAAATAGATAATAGTGGCCGAACGTTTTCGTCTATTAAGACGTCTTAATAGACGAAAACGTTCGTTCAGCGTTTTTTTCTAGTGGTTTCGGCAATATATATATATATATATATATATATATATATATAATGTATATATATATAGATCGATAGATATATAGTTAATATAAATGTATATATATATATATATATATATATATATTGATAAGTATTTTAGACAAATTATTTGGATGATGGAGAACATGAACACAGGGGAAGGCTCGGAACCCTATGCACTCTAACGTTTCGTTCGCGTAGAACTTCTTCAGAGAGTGTATGTAGAACTGCAATTGGAGTTTATGTACACTGGTTTAGATATGTAGACGATGTCCTCGCAATCATCCCCGAAAACACCAATGTAAATAATAAAGTGAGAATGCTTAACGCGGTCAACAGCGATATTCAGTTCACCGTAGAAGAGGAACAAAACGGACAATTGCCCTTCCTAGATACGTTAATACGACGAATGGGAAAAACTGTAACTTTCTCAGTATACAGAAAGGAAACAAACAAAGAGGATTTAGTACATTACTTCTCCGCACATGATGATAGGACAAAGAGTGGTATAGTAATAGGATTTTTTCTCAGGGCACTACGAATCTGTAGTAATGAATACCTAGAAGGCGAATTTGATTACATTATGAAAACCTTTGACAAACTTGGATATCCAGAGGGAATGTTGAAAAGAACAAAAAGAAAAGCAATAAATATTTACAATCGCGGAAAGAAAGAGAGAAATGATAAAAATAATACAAATTTTATATCAGTACCTGGCTCAGAAACGTCACCAATAATAGACAAATATTTAACAAAATCAGGTATAAACATAGCTAAAATAACTAACAAAAGGATAGGTGATTTAATAAAGACTTCTGAAAAGAGAACCAATTCCGAAAACAGCGTCGTATACAAAATCCCGTGTAATAGTTGCTCAATGGCTTATTATGGCGAATCGTCAAGAGGATTAGAAAAAAGAATTTATGAACATAAAAACGACATAAAAGCACATAGGACATCTAATTCTTTAGTAGTTCATGCGGAAAAATTCGATCATTTACCAAACTGGAGAGAAGCTGAAGTGCTACATAAAGGTTTTGATAAATTCACTAGAAGAATTGTTGAATCAGCATATATTTCTACTAATAATTCATCGAATCATCGAGGAGGGTTTATCAATTTAGCTAAAGAAACTAGTATTTTAATTCTAAAACACGCCAGAAAAACGACCTTTCCCAAGTGTCCGAAAAGATAATTAGATTTAGTACGTTAGAGTGTTTAGGGTTCCGAGCCTCCCCCTGCGTTTATGTTCTCCATCATCCAAATAATACATATATATATATATAAATATATATACATATATATATATAAATATATATACATATATATATATATATGTGAATATATGTATATATATACATATATGTATACATATATATATATATATACATATATGTATATATATAAACACATATATATATCTTGATAGCCAAAGCCAAGTTACGATAATGGGAGGCTGACTGAAGTTTACGACGAAAATGTATATCGGTCGGTAGAGGAAGGAACGGGAGTAGGGTCGGGGAGGGGGAAACTACCCATGGAGTTCCTTAAATGGAGGCACAGGTAGAGGGAGGCATGTAGAAGAAGATAACAGGAGACCAGAAGAGTGGCGTGCTGGTGGTTCTTGTTTGTGTATCAGTATGTGTGTATGTGTGTGTGTGTGTGTGTGTGTGCCGCTGTGTCTATGTATGTGTGTGTTTGTGTATTTATATGTGTATGTGTGTGATTCACCATGGTCTTGGATCACGTATTGGGTTCGTGCTTGACAGCTGTTTCCCTCCCGAAAGAGAGCTCAGAGTTCATATATGACCGATCTATGGGTAATGCAGTGACCTTACACGCCCACACACACGAGAGTTGGAGTAATGACCCGCAGCGCAACGACACTGAAATTATTTCAGCCCTGGGCGGGATTCGATCCCGGACCTTCGTAGTGGCAGCCGAGAACTCTACCAACCGCACCACGAGTTGTGTGTGTTTATTCATTCTCGGGTAAGTTCAGTAAGTGGTGTGTGTGTGTGTGTGTGTGTGCGTGTGGAAGGTAATAACATTACTCATAGATTAGGGCATGGGAATTATTGATTTATCATTCTCATCAAAGTCTGCCGATCACGAGCCTTGTATTGATGCAATACAATACTAAATGACTGACTGACTGATTGACTGACATTGATACACACATTCATACACACAATTGAATGAATTTCGCTAGAACAAAATCCTTAAATGTAACAAAATGTCTACAGTGGTTGTGAATGGTTTAGATATGCCTGTCTTAAGACTCCATTAGTTCACACCAGCCATCATGGTTATTGTTTGGAGACAACCTGAGGTACCTGTGCATGAACATGTGGGTTGTTTCACTTGAAATTACGGTTATGTGTAGTGTCAATGATATGTGAATTGTATTCGCATGTATGTGATTGTCTTTAATGCCGTGTCGTGTGTTGCATGCATAAGCTCATGTTTATACTCTTGCGCACATTTTGAACCTTTCGAGTCGCGACAAAGATGGTTCTGGACAGGAACTTGAGGAAAAATTTGGGAATTTTTTTTCTTTGCACAACAAAGGAGAATACACCTGCACTCGTTTGGCTTCACCCCGAAGTCACAAAGGAGCTCTTGGAGAACGGCCGCCGTCTCGGCGAGGGGACGTTTGCGGTCGTGTACGTCATTTCTGCGGGAGACAGCAAAGTGTGCGCAAAGATCTTCAAGAGCAAAGACTATTTGCCTTCCATGGTGGAAGAAGCTAAGGCCCTGGCAGCGTTGTCAGGAGTGCCTCGAGTCCCCACCCTCTTCTGTGTGGCAGAGAATCCCGTTACTCTGGTCACCAGCTTTGGCGGACATCCTCTCGAGAAATTGGTGCTCCGAAAGCAGCTCTCGAGATGTCAGGCTCTCGACATCGGTCTTCAAGTCGCAGAGAGCGTTAGACTGATGCATCTTCGTGGTTGGGCCCACAATGACCTAAAAGTGGACAACGTCGTCGTGAAGAAGGAAGGCGACCGTTTCAGCGCCACCATCATCGACTTCGGAAACGCCATTCGCATTGGCGAGGTCATTTTTGGCAGAGATAGAACTGGACACATCTCTTTCCCTCACATCGCTCCCGAGCTCTTCCAGGGACAAGCAGCTTCGTCGAAAAGTGATGTGTACTCCCTTGGACACCTTCTGGCCTCGCTCATTGCCAAGGAAGATCGCAATGATGAGCTTTCTTTTCTTATCGCTCGGGCAGTGACTTACGATGAGGAAGATCGACTTTCCATTAATGCTCTTGTCCAGAGACTTCATGAAATCCACTTCACCATCTTTATGGACAGCCTAGCTGATATGTTTTCTGCTCTCAAAATTTAAGTTTTGAACTCGACATCTTAATCGACGATATCGTGTCTGCAGCTTAGTTCACTATGTACCATTGAATTGGGTGTAAAAAGTAACTTTTATAAGCTTGCACATATAAAAGCTTTACGTACACTGAAAAGTAATTTTCATTAAGATTAAACCATATAAGATCGACTCAAGCCACTTGCTGTCTAAAACCCGTCACCTCGCGAGTAAGAATAATTGATCAAAAATAGAATAATACAAAATATAGTTAAATTAGATTAAATCAAATAATCAAATTGAAATAAGATAGAATGAATAAAACGAAATAGAAAATGATATACGAATAAACAAATACATGAAATTATGAAAATAAGTTTCATATTGGCGTTGACCAAATACCTGCACTTAAAACTTCTTTAAGTGCAGCTTTGAATATCAACCCTTATGAGGGTTTCCCTCAGCTGAATAAAACCGACCGGGTACAAAGCGAATGAAGTCGCAAAAAAAATATATATTATTCTTTTGATTAAATATTTCGTTATATATTAAGATAACCCAAGCATATGTCACACAATCTTCCTAAGCAGTTTTAATTTGTCTGTATTTTTTATGTAGTTAATAAAGGAGACTAAAAACAGTGGCCCTACCATGATTGAGGGAAAAAAGAGAAAGAGGTGACTTGATAGCAATGCTCAAACCATCAAAGGGAGTAGATAAATTGACAGAGAAGTTCTTGAAAGAGATAGATAAATAAGTACGTTTGAAAGCGACACTAAATGCTAAAATATTACAAATATTACACATTACTAAAACACTAGAATGACATACAAATTATAATTAGGGATTCAGATATTGTTAATAGAATTTAACTAAAAATATATGACGGATATAAGGGAAAAATCAGCATAGATTATACAACTCATACTAAATGAAACAGGAGTATTCAAGATAGACAAAGAAGTTGATCTGAGTATCATTAAAAACAAGAAACTCTGCATATGATAGTCAGTAGCATTTGTAAAAGATAGGTATATGCATTTAACAACCACAAAAGACACACCATTCATCAATTTGCACCACATCTCTCTTCTTCGTCTTTTTGAAAGAGGATACCCTTCCGAACTTTGAGATATTTCCAAATTACAGAAATCCCCAAATAGAGAGAAATACATACAATTAGAGCAGATGTCCCTTTACATTAACGTAGTCCTACAAATTAGCACGAGACTGCCGAATAAGTGTTATCAGCATTCACATCCTGTTATATAAATGACTCGAGTGTGTTGTACAAATGTTTAATTCTATATATTTAGTTTTATTGCGTATCGGAACAATATTTGTGTACTGTAAATATTTTTATGTGTGACATAAACGATTTATAGTTTGCTGTGTGGCTTGTTTATGGTTTCGAGGTAAGGTACCATCCATTACAACTATATATACATTTATATATATATATATACATTTATATATATATATATATATATATGTATATATATATATATATGTATATATATATATATATATATATATATATATATATGTATCTGCATGTATAGATATATGTATATATATATATATATGTATGTATATATATATATATATATATATATATATATATGCAAAATAACCACTGAAGATGTAATATACGAAAGTACTTACTGTCTACAAGTTTCCTTTCTCCTGTGGATATTTTGAATTTTTGTATCACGGTGATGTGATTGATTGCACACACACACACACACACACACATATATATATATATATATATATATATATATATATATATATATAAATATATATGTATATATATAAATATATATACTATATATATATATATATACATACATATATATATATATACATATGTGTGTGTGTGTGTGTGTGTGTGTGTGTGTGTGTGTGTGTGTGTGTGTAATTAGGTTACTAGGCTGGATAGAGTGAACAATGAGGAGATGAGAAGGAGAACATGGATGGAAAGGCAGTTGGGAGATAGGGTTGATGGAAGAATGAGTGAAGAAAGATTAGTAAAAAAAAGTGTGAAGGCAGAGGTGGAAGGAGTGAACATGAGGGGGCGACCTAGGATGAGATGAATGGATGGGGTAAAAGGGGCATTGGGGAAGAGGGGAATGTCTGTTGAGGAAGGACGGGAGAGGACAGAAGATAGGGGTGAATGGAGAATGGTTGTGTCTGGATTATGCTGTGATGCATGAAAGGGAGTGGGTGGGGGATGGGGGAGGAGGAAGTATGTATGAGAAATAAAATGACGCAGCCCGAAGGGATTTCTCCCCGTCTTCTCCTTTTCTGCATGAGGGGACGGAGAGGGGGATCACCGAATTAATGAAGCGGCCTTGCTGTGGATGGATGTGCTGTGTCTTTGGACACTGGTTTTGATTCAGGGCAGTAGACAAGATCCAGGGATGACCCGTCATCCAGGAGGTACCAAGATAAAAGGGAGGGGAGTGGAGTATGTAGGGGATGGAATTTAATTTCAAACGTCACAATGACACAAACAAATATATATATATATATATATATATATATATATATATATAGATATATATATATATATTTGTGTGTGTGTGTGTGCGTGTGTGTGTGTGTATTCACTTGGTCTTGGTCTTTTGGATCACGTGTTGGACTCGTGATCGACAGCTATTTCCCTCCTGGAAGAGAGCTCAGAGCTCGTAGGTCCGATCTATGGGTAATGCTATGACCTTGCACACACACACACCCCCAACTCCCCGCCCACGAGAGTTGGAGTAACACCCCTCAGCGCTGCGATACTGATATTATTTCAGCCCCGGGCGAGGATCGAACCCGGACCTCCGTAGTGGCAGGCCAGAGCTCTAACCACAGCGCCATGAGAGGTTAGTGTGTGTGTGTGTGTGTGTGTGTGTGTGTCTGTGTCTGTGTGTGTGCGTGTATACACACACATATATATTATATATGTTTGGTAAGCATAATAGAAACCTGAGAGGCTCTCTACCAGTCTGTTTGAAACGTAAAATGCTTTCTGACGAATACAATGGAGACAAAACTAAGGAATGCACAGAGGGGATGGGGAGATCAATGATGGGAATAACGCTGAGAGACCGAAAAAGAGCAAGTTGGGTGAGAGAGCAGGCTAAAGTGAAAGATATTGTGGAGTCAGTAAAAGAGAGGAAGTGGAACTGGGCAGGTAAGTTAGCGCGAACGCCTGATGAGCGATGGAGCAAATGTGTTACTGAGTGGACGCCTGCTAGATGGGGAACGTGGCATAGGGAGACCAGACAGAAGCTGGAGAGTCGAGATGGAGAATTTTGCAGGAATGATGCAGCAGATGTTGGTGCGATCATGCGAATCATGGAATGCTATGAAAGAGGCCTTTGTTCAGCAGTGGACTCAGGATGGCTGATTTGATCTGATATATATTTATAGAGCATCCATACCCTCATGACTTAGCCTTAAGTTATAACTTACAACTTATCATTATTTATTTATTTCTGTATTATTTGTAGTCTCCGTTGAGCTTTTTTTTTTCGTAATGTAAATGTAATTTGAACGGTCATATTGTTCTTAATTATATTTGTTAATCATTTTTACTGGAATGCTGCCTGATGTGGCTGGTTCTTAGATTTCAAATTTACTTAAATCTAGAGATCTTCAACTTCAGCTCCTCTCCTCCTCACTTCCCCTTCCCCTACCCTCCTCATTTCCCTCCCTCTCATCTTCCTTTTCTTACTCTTCATGTCCTTCCTACACTTCTTCCTCCTCCTCCTCTTCCTGCTTCTGCTCGTCCTTTTCCTCTTCTTCCACTTCCTCTTTCTCCTCCTCCTCCTCTTCTTCTTCCTCCTCCTCCCCGTCCTGCTCCTCCTTAGAGCCTGTGTCTTGGAAACTAACCCACACTAACATAAGCTTTCCTCTCAGAGAGATCTGTAGGAGTGGCCGAGAACTAGGGTAATCGAGAAAGTTGTTTATTTATCTGTTTATTTGTTCATTTATTAATCTATTTATTTATTCGTTGATTCCCCTCCGATTCCCAGCATTGAATATAGCACATAATAGGGCAAAGGTGACGGCTTCGGCCGCAGCCACTCAGCGCCTCCTGGGGTAGACTTTTCACCTTATTTATTTATGTATTTCATTTATTTATTTATTTATTTAGTTTTAGTTTTTTGGGGGTTCATCCTATCTCTTTCATTAAAAAATATGAAAGAACAATTGCTGTTGTCTTCTGGTTAGGAAAAAAAATCAGACTAATGACCTCGTTTCATGAGTCGATCTTCTTCAACAACTCAGGTCATGATTATTCATTACATTTAATCCTCGGTCTTGGTTGTCGTCGAGCGATTTTATTCAGCATAGGGAACCTCGATCCACTAAATTTCGAGATCTGCAAAAATTCACGTTTTATGTGAACAAATAGAAGAACATCCCGCTGTACGCCACCTACCCCTCTCTCGCCCCACGGTGCGTGGAAATGATGCGGTGCTTATTTTCTGTGATTTCCTCAAACTCTGGAAATGTCTGGGCGTAAAACGACGATCAGAACTTTGAGCCATTGAGGAAGACCTTCCGGCCTTACTTTGGCTTCCCCACACCTTCTACACTGAACCCCAAATTTAGATTTTTTTAACATAAAATTTTCTTTTGACTTCTTATTTCACCAGTTATTGCTTTTAACCCAAATTTCTGTTCCGATTTTTCACTTCGCCAGTTAAAGAATAAAAAAAATGAGTAGCACAGAGGTCCGTGTCTTAGGCTCAAGGCGTCAGTTTTGCCCAGTGTGTTCGCATATCCAGGGTAAATGGCAATCACCGGTACACCTTACAACATAAGCTGAGCGTCTCAGGTTGTAAGCTCTACTAACCACATTGCTCGTAATGTACTTGATAGAGCTTATGTGTCGACGGACGATTTCATTCAGCTGTGGATCCCGAGATGAAGCAGTTCCGACTGTCTCGATTAATATTTTTGCTCCAGTGATGACACAATATATATATATAATATATGCATGTATGTATGTATATAGTTATATATATACATACATATACATATATGTTGGTACATTGTGACAAGTTGAAGAAGGTGGAAAAAGAAGTCACGGGTCTAGTTCCGAGTTCCTGAGTTTATTCCTGACCGGTTTCGCTCTATGCTTCTTCAGAGGAATGTGACTCTGGAGTGAAGCTGGCGGTATACATAGTCTGAGTAAGACCGCGTTCCCTCCTTGGAGGTGGGTTACGTTTTGGTTGTACAATGGTTTTTAATACAATGAACAATAGTGAAAATACAGTATACAATAAATTGTTGTGATGTTATTATAAAACAGCTCCGGTGTGTGTGGAATGTTGATCGAGGGTGTAACAGTGTAAGTGAAGTGAGTGGTGTAAAAATGTGGGAATCCTAAAAAGTGTCATAAGATAACTTATAGTATTAAATAATATAAAAATAAATATCCAGATAAATAAAATGAAATGAAATAAAATGAAAATAAAAATACAAATATAAATAAAAATAAATAGATAAAGATGTGCTTATTTAAAGTGACATGACATCTCATCGCATATCGTTGTGTGACAGAATGTTATAAAAAATTACATACATATACATATATGGTACAGTTTTACATATGGTATTGCAAATAATAAATAAATAAATAAATGGATGATAACATATTCGGACAGAATAAACATATAATAACAACAATAATAATAATAGTGTGATAGTGGGCAACGTTCCCTTTGACACATCATTGTATGACCTAAGGTATAGATTAGTTTATACTTAAGATAATAAATTGTAATTTAATTTAAAATGAAGCAATATAAAATGAAACAAGAATAAAACAAAACAATGAATAAATGAATAAATGCCAAAGAAATATATAGTAAAAATAAAAATAAGATAAAAATAAAAATACGAACTGACCGGCCTCAAGCCCTCAACCCAGGAAGCGCGGACGTTTGGGCACCGGATGGAGTTTGTCGTTCTATGTGGGCGCTGTTCTGTTATATTATTTAATACTATAAGTTATCTTATGACACTTTTTAGGATTCCCACATTTTTACACCACTCACTTCACTTACACTGTTACACCCTCGATCAACATTCCACACACACCGGAGCTGTTTTATAATAACATCACAACAATTTATTGTATACTGTATTTTCACTATTGTTCATTGTATTAAAAACCATTGTACAACCAAAACGTAACCCACCTCCAAGGAGGGAACGCGGTCTTACTCAGACTATGTATACCGCCAGCTTCACTCCAGAGTCACATTCCTCTGAAGAAGCATAGAGCGAAACCGGTCAGGAATAAACTCAGGAACTCTGAACTAGACCCGTGACTTCTTTTTCCAACCTCTTCATATATATATATATATATATATATATATATATATATATATATATATATATATATATATATATATATACATATATATATTGTGTGTGTGTGTGTGTGTGTGTGTGTGTGTGTGTGTGTGTATAAAGGAAAATGGAGAGATTAATGATGGGAATAACGCTGAGAGATCGAAAGAGAGCAAGTTGGGTGAGAGGGAAGACTAGAGTGAAAGATATTGTGGAGGCGATAAAAGAGAGGAAGTGGAATTGGGCAGGAAAGTTAGAGCGAACGCCTGATGAGCGATGAAGCAAGTGTATTACAAAGTGGACGCCGCGAGATGGGAAGCATGGAAGAGGGAGACCAGACATAAGGTGGAGAGACGAGATAGAGAAGTATGCAGGAGTGACGCGAGAGAGGTTGGCGCGGTCATCTGAACCATGGAATGCTATGAAAGAAGCCTTTATTCAGCAGTGGACTCAGGATGGCTGATTTGATTGATATACTATATATACATATATATATATATATATATATATATATATATATTATATATATGACAATATATATATATATATATATATATATATATATATATATATATATATATATATATATATATGTACTATGTATATGATATGGTGGTTGGACTTTCGTACCTCTTGGCACTGGAGCAGTGTCACAGTGATATCAAGTGTCATTGCAGTGCCAGGAGAATGTCAGCGTTGTCATGATGAAGTGATAGTTCTTCTACAGGTAGAAACGTTAGTCAAAATTAAATAGTTAAAATGGTCGTTATACATTGATAAGTTAAATGTTTTTTGTGTGTTGGTTCTAAACAATAGGAGTGATAGTCTTGGAGGCGGATGGTTTAGGTATAGATTAAAATGATACTGTGTAGTTTTCTGTTAGCTGAATAAGATCGCCTGGCGGCAGCTAGAATTAAAGTATGGATATTAGTTACTATACCACAATAGTAATGAATTACATTTAGTGTAAAAGAAAGTTGTTTCAGTATCTGATGTACATGTTAACAAAAATTATTATGTAGTAACGAATTCATCATATTGCACTAATACAAATTATTTAAAGATTTTTTTTCTTATTTATCAACAGTCTTGACATATTATTGCTATGGTTGAAATTTCATTTATAATATTAGATTATTAACAAACCATTATGGAGTAAAATTACTTCTAAGTAGATACAATTTATTATAGAGGAAAGTATTGTAACGTTGTTTTCCTTCAAGATGAGTCAAGCTTGAAAGAAATTATAAAAGTTTTAAGTTTTGAATTAGTGTAGCGGCCAGGCCGTTAAGTTAAAAAAAAAAAAAAGAAAAAAAAAAAACGGAGCATAAGGGAGGGCGCCCAGAACTTGAAGACGAAGTTAGGGTCATTGTGTAGTCGTGGGGGAGTACCGTGTAATGACAATAATACTATGTGATGCGAGTGATAAGGTAGGGGCGGGGGGGGGGGCTCTACTAGATTGCTCACTTTAGAGTAATGGTGTGCTACAGTTTTCTAACGTTTTTACGAGTTTCCAAAACTGTTGACTTTGCCTCTCCCCCATCCTACTTTATATCTTAATTTATTCTATTATGTTTTTATATTTGGGTTGATTTATTTGTTTCTTTATTATTTTATTGCATTTTATTTGATTGTTTATCTGTTTATTTAATTTTAATTTTTTGTATATTTGTTTTATTTTATTCTATTTTTTTTTTCACTGCTGGAAAAATATTCCTTGGCCGAATAAAATAATTTAACAGTAACCATGAAAAAATAACAAAGGTCACTTTCCAGTAATGAAAACCTTGATATGTATGTATGTATATGTATGTATGTATATGTATATATGTATACTGTATATATATATATATATATATATATATATATATATACATATATATTTATACATATATATTTATATGTGTATATATATATATATATATATATATATCATTTGAATAATTATTAAAATGATATATAATACAAGTACATTACATCACAACTAACAACCTAGCTAAAGCCTATTTCTTAAACTTAAGGTATACGTATTGTATACCTTAAGTTTAAGAAATAGGCTTTAGCTAGGTTTAGGATAATGGTGAGACATGACCACTTGGGTCAGGGGTAGAGAGAGAAGTGCCGCGAACCCAAGCCACGCCGATTTGAACAGGGGTCAGCGTGAACAGAATGCCAGACGTCACAATACGGCGACGTAGTACAGAATCATAATACATTCTGTAATCACCAGCACACATAGTAAGGCACGCAGCAAACAATAAGAATACTCTTGAAAGGTATTCAGCAATCATAAATGGAACTAGCTACTTTCCTAACTAACTAAAATAATGCATAGACAATGACAGTGTTCACCTCCGCGCATGCGCTGTTGTTGGCACTGGGCGTACCCACGCCGTGCCATAGGCGTACCCACGCCGTGCCATAGGCGTACCCACGCCGTGTCAACTATGCCAGCTGATGGTCGACGCGGGTAAGCCCAGGTCAAGGCTTTGTTTGCAAGCAAGCCCGCAACAATAGATACATACATACATACATGTATACAATTATACATACATACATTCATACATACATACATACATGTACACATACATACATACATATATTCTGTCTTCCCTTCTTTTTCCTGCCTTTCTTACACATTTTCTTTGCCACCTCGATGATTCTACCTCTTCCGCGCGATAACATCCCCTAAGACTGGGTGCCAGTCCCTCGCGGTTGCACCTCGAGATGGAGATGAGGATGTTGACGGGTTTTGAAAACAGGCGGCAGGGAGATGATTCTCTCCGACGTCCGTTCCGCAGGATTACCCCTTCCAGGCGCCCAGAGTTGGTTTTTCTTAAAGATATTTATAATAATTATCATTTAATATGTTTTTAGTATTTTTATTATTATTTTCTTATTGCAAAAGAATCAAAACAAAACATGTTAAATAGGTCTTCCTATCCGTGAGTTTAGGTCTCTTTAAGCTTTTCCTGTGAATATTAGTAATTATCAATCATGATGCATTGATATGACTCAAGCAATGTGGTGGAAGGCAGGATGACCCTTCATCCACGAGGTGCTAAACGGGAAAGGAAGAACGAGAGGGTTTCTAGGTGGGTGTGGGCTTTGACTAGGCCATCCCCTTATAAGGGGGAAATCTTTATGGTATATGTATACATGTATGTTTGCGTACATATATTTTTGTATATATGTGTGTATGTATGTGTGTATGTATGTGTGTATTAGTAATATTATTAAACCAGGTTTGTATCCTGTCTTCATTTATTTATTTAGTCTAAAGTTAAATCTTTGTATCATCAGCATATCACACTTTGACCACGAGGAAGAAAAAAATCCAATAGTAGTACCCAGAATTCATTTTGTGACGTCAGATTATCTTCAATCTATTTTTTTTTTTTCGGAATAACTCATTATTATCGTTTTATGTGGTCGACGTCGGATCCAATTTAGAAAAATTCTTTTGATGTTTTGGAACTCGCTCTTAGCTAGTATCTGGCCAGGGTCGTTATCAAAGGCCCTTTTTTCGAAAATTGATAATCCCTTTGTGAAATTTTGAAAGGCTTGGATGGTTGCAGAGGAGCGCTTGTGTTTGATGTCCCTGTATACGTACATTAGCTAAACCTTTTCGTAGAGCTGAATAAAATCGCCTGGCGGCAACTGAAACAAATCGTTAACACGATAATTCTTCATTTGGGCCCTGTTCACACTAGCGGTTTGAACCGCGCGGAATCCGCGACGGTACCGCTTTGTCAAGGAAAAACTGAGTGGTTGTGTGTGAACGCCTCCATGTACTTGCATTGCAATTAAATTGTTAATGTAAACAGGGCCTTAGATCTCAGTAGTTGCTGGTGGCTGCCACGTGTCCTAGATGTCTAACTATTAATTTAGTATAACATTTCTCGATAAAGGGATTGCGATTGGTGTATTAAGTAATTTGTGTGGTCATCGATGCATAAAGGTATTGGTTTGCAGTGATGATATCCCCGGCCGGGTTTGTTGTAGCCATTGCAGCGCAATGGCCCTGTGCCACCACAGGGGTGCCACGTTTCTCGTACATGAGTCCTTCTGGTGATGTGCTGCTCGTTCTTTTATGACACCTTTTAGTACATTACTCTCTCTCCCTCCCCCCCCCTCTCTCTCTCTCTCTCTCTCTCTCTCTCTCTCTCTCTCTCTCTCTCTCTCTCTCTCTCTCTCTCTCTCTCTCCTGCAGCACTCTTTTCATAATATTTATAGATGCCACCATCTGACCTTTACAGGCTTGTTGGACTCAACGATGAAATACTTATTTTGTTGATTTTAATCTATGTTCATGTTGACTGGTTCATAAAAGTTTGATGTCCTGTGGATCATGTAGGTTGTAGAATCTACAAAATTGGAGGTGGTAGGAGGATCGGTATTCTAACATTTTGAGTTTGGATATTTTTGGAGTCCCAGTTTTCATATCACGCCCTCCAACCTCCTCCTCCTACTCCTCCTCCAAACTCCTAAGGCGGGGAAGGTGGGTGGGGTCCATTAATCGCCAAAATAAGATCTCGTGAAATTTGCAACACGAGATTTCTTCTTAGGGATTAAGGCCATCGAGCCTTGCCTGGGTCATGGCATGACGTCACCGCTCGGGAAGCTTTAGGGTCTGATGATGTTGCAGTATCGTTGTGAAACGTGGTGCAAAAAAAAAGGTTTGTTTTACGTTGTAGTCGATCAAGCCGGATTTTGTTTTTATTTAATTTTTTGTATTAATTTTATTTTTATTTCATTTTCTATTATTTTATTTCGTTCTAATTCAATTCTGGATAATTTGTGGAGTTGCAGTGTGGTGATTCGTGTGATGGTGAGTTTAGCATTTGATTTTGTGTAATGATTGCGACCACAGGTAACTGTCGCTTGCCGTGGCTGTCCAAACACACAAGGTAAAGGTGAGGGCATCGGTCGTAGTTATGCGTCATCTGCGAACTTTATCTTTGTTGCTCGTCGCCATATTTAATCGAGTGGCGTGGCTGTGTCATCTATACATGTTTGCGACATTGCCACATATTCATGTACCGACGTGCCACATTTACTTGTCCCTTAATGATTCATGTTGTGGCTAACTTCAGATGATTTTATTCGGGTGAGAAGACGTCCGTAGGCAGATAAGATACTTTAAGTACATATTTACTAATGTAACACATTCCTTCGCAATTGATGTGTAACAAGTTATAACGCTAACATGTGTTATGTATCAGTGTTAGTAAACCGAAGCGGGATTGGGGGCCTTGGTAATGAATGAAATAGTCTGGCGCCAGGCGGGTTAAGAGGAAAAGTATTACACGGCAAGAAAGGGGTTAACTAAGATAGAACTTAATTACATCGTTATGCTACGGGGTGAATAAAATCACTCGGCGGCAGTGAAAATAAAAGGGACTCGAAGGGTTGATGTTATTATCATGTCTATGTGTGGGGCCTTCGGCTCGATTCCCGTCTCGTTGTTACAAAGGCTCTTTTTACTCCCGAGGCGATGTCCAAGCTGAGGTGTACTACAATTCATTTGGTGTTAGTAATGAGTATATTTGATATATTCGATTTGTTTGATATATTTAGTTTGTTTCATTTATTTAATATTGCGTATATTCTTTTCGTTTTATTTATTTGACATTTTATTTATTTGATGTGTTTGAATTTTTATTTTTTATTTTTAATTCTTTTGAAATTTGATTTGATCAATAAATTTGATATATCTTTTTATTTTATTTATTTTATATATTTGATTAATTTATGTTTGATATAATATATTTAGTATAATATATAAATTATATTCAATATTTTGTTTTAACATATCAAAGTAATTTAATATATTTCATAAAATCATCGTAATACATCAGGTATATTTGACTTATATTTAGTTCATTTAATACATCCACGGGGTACAGAGACGCAGTGCAGCAAGCAAGCAAGCAAGTGAGGCAATGTAACGATACGGTCATGAACTGGTGTGGTGTAATGTTTAGCTCGCGTGATCCGAGAATGCTATAGAATGATGTACGTGTGTGTGTGTGTAATAATAGATACACCAGTCAGTTCTCATCGTGACGTGTGTTGGGCCTGTTACATGTGACCGACTTCGGAGGAAGTGTATGTCCATGGTAACTTGTGTTTCGTACCGGGTGTGGATTGTGTAATTTTGATGGAGTGTTCTTGGGGTTCTATTGACACCTCTACGGATCGGAGTAACGTAGCGTTCTTGTATGGCTAGAGAATAGGGATCACTTTTAACTTCTGTTTACCATATTGTTTGATATTTGTTTTAGATATTTCATTTTGCCGCTATGGCTCGACCTCGGTTCAATAGGATAGAAGCGATGGTTATTTTTCGACCACGAAATGGTAATGATAAACGGTAATTCATTAATTTTGAGCAGCTCGGTAATCCCTTGAGTGACATCGTACATCTGGTAGTGCGTGTGACAACTTGTTGATGTGGTGGACGTTATGTGCAATGATCTTTAAGTAGTTTAAACTGATAAATGTTACCAAAGCTGGATTTATTTTTATTTTTATTTTTCATATTTGACTGATTGATCTACTATTTATATATATATCATTCATTAATTTGTTTCAGTATATTTCTAGGGTAGGTGTCCTGAAAGTATATGTCAATTTTTCATTAGGATTTTGTAAGTCGTTTTCGATACTTTTTTCAACAAGTTCACTTGGCTTTTGTTAGTATGATCATTGTGTGAAGTTCCTGTTGATATGGTATAGTGAGGCTAGTTATGAATCGTTTTAGTTATGGGTTTAGTGGTGACTAGTGAGGATGGTTGAGACTTGAGAGGACAAGTGGTTTCATCACGGAATGATAAAAGTGTGGATGACGTCAGGAGACGATGAGGAGCGGTGATGGAGCTCAGGGTATCCCGGGAAGGAATTGGTCGTGACCGTGGCAGATGTCTTTCAGAAAGGTTCTGGAGCCTTTTTTTCAACTTTGTTTTGGCTTTTTTTTTAACTTTTTTTTTTCTATTCTTTCCTTGAGCCGTGCGGTCTTCTCAGGACGAACGGCAAACAAGAGTAAAGAAGTAACTCGTCACATGTCGCAAAGAAGACGAATGCATTATGTGAAATATACCCTTCAAGGAGATTCTGAAATTCCTGAGTGCTTTGTCAGTTTGGTGTTTCTGTTTCAAATCTTCTAGACAGTGTCTTCTTATATATTGTAAAGTTACAGTAGCACTTGCTGTGTTTCTTACAGTAATGTGATGTATTGTAAGAAAGGTTACACTGTGGTATGTTAAGACAGTATAGTGATGTAAAGCGGAACGGTGGGATGATGGATATATAGCAGTGTGATGGTGGTGATAGTAGCAGTGATAGTGGTGATGGTGATGTGGTGATGGTGACAGTGGTGGTAGTCTTGGTGGCGTTAACAATTATGGTAGTAGTGGTTGTACTGGTGGTGATAGTCGTGGTGGTGTTAATAGTGGCGCAGTGGGCGATAGCATGCCAGCAATTGCAACTTTGTGTTGGCTTCGGCTCCGTTCTGTCTGTGTGTCAGTGTGTGTGTATTGCAGCGTTTGTCTGTGTATTATACTTGTTCTTGCACGTGATAGGTTTGTTGTATGTTCCATGTTTTGCCTTTGTCCTAGCGTTTCTCTTTTACTTTCTCTCTTTCTCTCTATCTATATATCTATGTAGCTTTCCCTCCATCTCTACCCCCTCCTTTTCCTCTCACTCGCCCTACTTCTTTGACTCTCTCTCTCTCTCTCTCTCTCTCTCTCTCTCTCTCTCTCTCTCTCTCTCTCTCTCTCTCTCTCTCTCTCTCTCTCTCTCTCTCTCTCTCTCTCTCTCTCTCTCTCTCTCTCTCTCTCTCTCCCTCCTTCCCTCTCCCCCCTTCTTCTTTTCCCTGTATCTCTCTTTCCGTCCCCTGGTCCTCTCCCTCCCTTTCTCCCTTTTCCTTACAGACTTTCCCTCTCCCACTTTCTGTCTCCTGCTCCCTCCTTCCCTCTTCCCCTTTCTCCTTTTCCCTCTCTCTCTTTTCGTCCATTGGCCCTCTCCCTCTTTCTCTTTCCGTCTCCCTGTCTTTCTCTCTCCCTCTCATTTTCGGAACAAGGGTCTTCCGTATTCGTGTTCTATAACATAACCTGTTAGCGTTGTTATACATGAAGAACACCTGAAGAACACGTGTTGATCTTACAGAACTCGGAGGGAATACGGAGAAGTCGAGACCACTTTTGATAAAATCCCTTTAAATGGAATATAATCATTTACTGTCAATACAAGACAACGTCACCCACTTCACAAAGGTTGTTGTCAGAGAAATTGAGTATGTCGTAAGGAGAATTATTATTCATTGAATTGTATTGATTCAGATTCGAGAATTATAATCTTAGTACCATCAAAGAAAAAAAAATCTTTGCTTGGTTAGTTTGTTGTATTGTGTGTGTGTGTGTGTGTGTGTGTGTGTGTGTGTGTGTGTGTGTGTGTGTGTGTGTGTGTGTGTGTGTGTGTGTGTTCTCTACCTTACTTAAATGCTATTAGTGTTATAACCTTGACCCATAGTGCTATCACGGTCATGATGGAACCGTCAGTGATGGCGGTCAATGTCAAAATGATGAAGATAGCACGATTTGTGATCATGATGATTTTGTTGATATTTGCCGAACGTTCTCGAAGGAGGAGGAGGAGGTGGTGGTGGTGGTGGTGGTGGTGGTGGTGGTGGTGGTGGTGGTGGTGGTGGTGGGGGAGGGAGGGTGATGACTAAGGCAGCGGTGGCGTCAGCAGCAGCAGCGGCGACTCCAAAGACGCAACAACAAAAATCGATCTGCCTTGCCTTGCATGATAACCCTTTAATTCCAACGCCCACTCCTCTTCCTCCTCTTCTTCTTCCTACTCCTCCTCCTCCTCCTCCTCCTCCTCCTCCTCCTACTCCTACTCCTACTCCTCCTCCTCCTACTCCTTTTTCTTGTCTCCCTCCTTCTCCTCCTTCTCCTCCTCCCCCTTTGCTCCTTTTCCTTCTTCTCGTATTTCTTTGCTTTCTCCAGGTATTTCTCCAACACTTCCTCCCCTCCTCCTCCTCCCCATCTCCTCCCTCCTCCTCCTCCCCATCTCCTCCCTCCTCTTCCTCTTCCCCTCCTCCCTCTCCTCCTCCTTCTCTTCATTCTTTCTCTTTCTTTTCCTCTTCTTCCTCCTCCTCCCCCTTTCCATCATCGTCATCATCATCATCATCATCATCATCATCATCATCATCATCATCATCACCATCATTATCGTCATCATCTGTTTCTTCCTCACCTCTCATCTCCTCTTCCTCCTCCTCCTCGTACTCCTATTCCTTTTCCTCTTCCTTTTCTCTTTCTTTCTTTTTCTTTTCCTCTTCCTCTTTTTTACATGTTTCTTTTAGATTTTTTCTCTGATTTTCCTTTATTCATTCTTTATATCTTCGTCCTTAACATTCTCTTCTACAATGTCCATACTAATCGAGTACTGCAGTTATTAAACTGTTTCTAGCATATTCTAACTGTTTTCTTGTGTTTTCCACATCATCCAGTATCCCTTGCACACTGGGCAAAGACGACGGTATCGACCACAGCAAAGCGGCTCCTGGTGTAAGCACCTTCCTTACTACATGATCATAGGGATCCGTTCTAGTATTGCGCGCTGGTGGTGTAATCGGAAGCTTGCTGGTCTCGTATTTTCTTAGTCGTGGGTTCGAATCCCGCACTTCTCTCCGATTCCTACCCTTGACTGTTACCTGCCCCAAGAGTGCAGGCGCATACGGCAAAGGTGACGGCTTCGGCCGCAGCTACGCGCCTTCAAACATAGGTTCCTCACCTTCCTAATATTGATGGAACAATGCATATCATATATTATTAGAATGTGGTTAGTTTTCTAGATGTTTGGTTTTTGTAGACTTTTCGAGGACAAAGGGTCCTCCGTGATTTGAGACCCCTTTTTCACGAACATAAGAATGGAGGTGACTGCAAGAGACCATAAGGCCTACACTAGGCAGTTCCATGTCCATTACCACCTATCACCCTCATCAGTAAAGTTATCTAACCTCCTAAAACAACCAATAGTTTCAACGCTCACTACTTGATAACTAAGTCTATTCCATTCGTTAACCACTCAGATATTGCCTACTTCCTTCTTAAATCTATTTTTGTGATGAATAAAATCACTTGGCGCCAGTTCTAACAAAATACATAGAGGTGCGTTGCGGTAGTGAAACCACATGACACTGCGGAAGGCCTCTTCTCTTGTCTTCTCTTCTCTTGTCTTGCCTTCTCTTGGATTGTCTTCACTTGAACCTCATGAATATAGTAAACCGTCTTGTAGTTTCTGGTGTGTCAAACACCAAAGGATTTAATTCAGTTGAGGGTCAAATGTCCTGGATAAATGTGGCCGCAGTCAGTTTAGGAAAGGGTTTTTCATCATCAGAATATTAACAGATAAATGCAAATAAATAAATGAATAGATAGATAAAAAGAGAATGTCTTGCCTGGTGTTATAGTCATTTTCTTCTGTTGTAGAGCCAAATGCCAAATGTCAAGGGCCACTAGAGTTTACCATGATGCCTATTGCCAGATACTACTTCCACATTATTCCACCGTTGTATCTAGTACCATATGCCAGCTCCACAACCTTCCACTGTAATGCCTGGTGACAGAAGCATAGTGCCACCCCTGTGGTACTCTCCTCTTAGGCCGCATTGACGACTTTCCCCATACTTTACCTAAAGCTCCTTCAATGACCTTCCATCAGAAGCCTTTAGTATACTTAGTCACACCCTCTCCCCTCTCTATTTCCCTGTCTCTCTCTATCTCTCCCTCTCTCTCTCTCTATTTCTCTCTGTCTCTCTCTCTCTCTCTCTCTCTCTCTCTCTCTCTCTCTCTCTCTCTCTCTCTCTCTCTCTCTCTCTCTCTCTCTCTCTCTCTCTCTCTCTCTCTCTCTCTCTCTTCCTCTCTCTCTTTTTCTCCCTCTCTCTCTCTCTCTCGCTTCTTTCTCCAATGCTTAACCATCTTAGCATTCATATACTGGTATGATTATAATACCTTATGCGTTGCAAAAGATGGTCAGGTACGTAAATCTGTACTAAATTCAAAATGTGTTTTACCATTTATTTCTACTTATGTGGTTCAAGAAAATACGTGTGGTATTGTTGCGTTTCGATTATAATATATTTCCGCTTTAATATTTCTTGGATTTCTTATTCTTAATATTCTTTATTTTCAAGTATACGCATTACTCAGTATTTTGATTTTTTCTCATAGTCTCACAACTGTCTTCTCACACTTTACATGCACACACACACACACGACTCGATGACGCAATTGGTAGAGCTCTCGGCTGCCACTACGGCGGTCCGTGTTCGAGTCCCGCCCAGGGCTGAAATAATTTTAGTATCGCTGTGCTGCGCAAAAGTGAATTGTGATTGAAAAGATGTTAATCTGTTCACAGGAAACCATTCAGTGTATGTATAAACTTTTCCACGTGTACATACTAACGATTGCACTATCATGGCGGAGGTGTGTTGAACGCAAAAATTGGTGTATGTGTAATTCGGGCATACAAATATAAGAAAATTGTGCTCAACTTATATCTCTCTTGATAGCGCAATGGGTTAAGTCACTGACACTTTGTCACGTCCGAGCTGAGTTCGAGTCCTCGGCTCGACCACGTTTTAATTTCCAATATATACTTCCTTCGAGCTCCTCGTCAGTCTCGACTGCGATGGCATGGAATTAAAAGTGAATTGTGGTTGAAAAGATATATGTATATATAAATATATATATATATATATATATATATATGATAGCAAAACTTCTAGATGGAAAAATGTTACGAGTGGAGTTCCTTAGGGTTCCGTTCTTGGGCCACTTCTATTCATAGTATATATAAATGATATAGACCACGGAATAAAATCCATTGTCTCAAAATTTGCTGATGATACAAAACTGTGCGAAATGACAAATGATCACTTAAATCAATTAGCTATTCAAGAGGATTTAGATAAATTACAGCAATGGTCTGAAAAGTGGCTAATGAAATTTAACACAAGTACGAGTAAATGCAAGGTTATGCACGTAGGTAAAAATAACAGTAAGTACGATTACAAGTTATTTGGAAATTCGTTAACAAAAGTGGATATTGAAAAAGATCTCGGCGTAATTATCAGTAACGATCTCAAATAATCTAAGCAGTGTATTTCAGCCTTTGGGAAAGCAAACAAGATTCTAGGACATTGCGCGATCTTTTGACTTCAAAAGTTCATCTCTCATT
>NC_134810.1:27903612-27948374 GCF_046742065.1 Oratosquilla oratoria
ACACACACACACACACACACGCACGCACGCACGCACGCACGCACGCACACACACACACACACACACACACACACACACACACACACACACACACACACACACACACACACACATTTCAACTCTTCACTTAATTTACGTACATACGACAATGGTTTTAGATTTTAGAGGTTATAAGTTGAAGACATAAGTATTAAGTGTGTTTACGTAGCGTTTCCTCTAAATCTTAAACACTAATTTGTTTTTTATTCTTGCAGGTAAGTAGCAAACTGGATTTCCTCATCTGTGACGACGCTGTGAAGGTAAAGTAATGTGCGTGTGTGTGTGTGTGTGTGTGTGAGAGAGAGAGAGAGAGAGATTCACCATGGTCTTGGATCACGTGTTGGACTCGTGATCGCCAGCTATTTCCCTCTCGGAAGAGAGCTCAGAGCTCATATATGACCGATCTATGGATAATGCTGTGACCTTACAAGCACACACACATCCAACTCCCTGCCCACGAGAGTTCGAGTAACAAACCGCAGCGCAGCGATACTGAAATTATTTCAGCCCTGGGCGGGATTCGAACTCGGACCGCCGTAGTGGCAGGAGGGAACTATACCAATGCGCCACAAGTCGTGTGTATGTGTGTGTGTGTGTGTATGTTTGTGTGTGTGTGTGTGTGTGTGTGTGTGTGTGTGTGTGTGTGTGTGTGTGTGTGTTTCACCAGCTCGTATGACCGATCTATGGGTAATACTATGGTTCTTACACGCACACACAAACCCAACTCCCTGCCGACGAGAGTTGGAGTAACACCCCTCAGCGCAGTGATACTGAAATTATTTCAGCCCTGGGCGGGATTCGAACCCGGACTGTCATAGTGGCAGGCGAGAACTCTAACCACCGTACCACGAGTGTGTGTGTGTGTGTTATACATGATATCCCAAATGTTTTCACAAAGGGATCATTCCTTCGGCTGAATAAAATCGTTTGCCATGGTATAGTTTCTAAAGGGAGTCTTTACATCACAGGGATTACTCACTAAAATCGTCTATAGTTACCCTAAACAAAATCTGTAAGTTAATTTATTGTAATATGTACATCGCCAGAAAGGATTCCGACAACTTCAAAGTCGTGATGCTCACTACGGGGCCTTGATTGACGGGGCCAGGACGCGACTATTCGTACTCCATGATGACGCTCCTAAATCTGAATAAAATCGTTTGACGTCAGATTACGACATCGTAACGATGGAACTGTTATGGTTAGATTCTTCTGAATTAAATAAGGATATTTTTAATCACCAGAATAAAGTAATTTACGAGAGTACTTCCTCGTAATGGTATACAGGAATTTTAGATTTTGTTATGCTCACTCCTGGCAAAGGCAGTAGAACATGCTTATTCAGGGGCCGTGATGTATGGGTTCATATAGTGTAGTCTATTGGATAGGTCGAGCTGGAGACAAAGCGTAGTGGAGGTTGAGGGGGTGGGGGTGATGAGGGTCAGAATAATAACTTTCTACAGGGTTTCCTCATCTCAGTAAAGTCATCAACCGGCAGGGTTAAAATTCTTCAATTAATACACTGGTCAACAAAATTTGATAAAATACCTGTCCCACAAACAAACGAGGTGAACTTGATAGATTATTTTTCTCCCGGTTTCAAATATGTTTTCAAAACTTTTCTTTCAGTGTCCAACAGTAATCAGTCAGCACTGAAGAGCTCCACTTCCCTTGATACCGGGTTTCCATGTTCAAAATGGAATAAACTTAGTAACCATGTTGTAAGCGCTGAAACTATCAGTTGTTTTAAAAAACGATTAGACAACTTTATGGATGGGGATGACAGGTGGTGATGGATACGGAGCTGCCTAGTGTAGGCCTTATGGTCTCTTGCAGTCTCCTTTATTCTTATGTTCTTATGTTATGTATACCGGGTTTCCATGTTCAAAAAGTCCTGGTGAAACCTTTCACCGTGCTCGTCACTGACGGCGCCACGATTTGCAGGGAAAGTCCAAGTTAGAATCTTGGAAGTGGATTTTTAGGCTCGTATTACATCCCAAGGCCTTGGAAGATGGCAATAGTTTTTTACGATTTCAGAGTAGTTATTTGCTTTGTGATTCCCCAAAAACTCTGCGCAAAATTTCATAAATGACAGCCATCCAGCTTTTTCAAGATCATCTAGCTCTTCATCAAAATTCTGGTCTCTCATCAGCTCCGTAATCTGTAGTCCAACAAAAATACCTTCTTTGATTTTTGCGTCACTTACTCTAGGAAACTTATTTTTCAAATATGTGAATCCCTTGCCAGTTCTATCCATACCTTTAACAAAAAAATTCATCAACCCTAGCTTAATATGCAAAGGAGGCAGATAAATTTTCTCTGAATCAACAAAAGGAGGATTGACAACATTCTTCTCTCCTGGGGTCAGAGATCGTTTCGGCCACACATTCTTTTCATAGTGATTTTTCTTATCCCTACTGTCCCACTCACAGAGAAAGCAACAAAACTTTATATAACCCAGTTGCATTCCAAGTAAAAGTACCACAACCTTTAGGTCACCATAGATATTACATTTACGTTCTTCATACTTAATATTTTGTAACAGAAGCTTCACACTCTCATATGTTAGCTGTATGGACCAGAGGAACAGAAGGAAACTTATTTCCATTGTGGAAGAAAACAACTTTCAGGCTCACTTTTGAAGAGTCAATAAACAAGCGCCACTCGTTCTTGTCATATTTATGGTTAAGTTCCTCCATAACAAAATGTACATCATTGCAAATCACCACACCATTCTCAAGATAGAAAAAATATTCAAAATCACAATGTCGCTTACGATAAAAACTAACTTTGGATTCAGATCTCCCAGACTCAATAAATGCAGTTCACTTAAAGAACAGATTGGCTGAAGGTGCATCACAATCTCACGCAATGTTGTCAAACTCAGTGTTGCCACAGCTTAATTGAAATTCGCCCCACGTAACACACATAATGTAACATACCATGAAACACAAAAACTGGGTGATGAAAAAAGTTGGATATTATCTTTTTTATTCTGCATGCAAAAACATATAAGATACAGCTATTTTTTTCCTTGGGACAAATTCTTTGTTGACCATTGATATCTATCACCCCGGGAACAAGCAATTTTGATCCTTATTTCACCCATGCGTAAGTTTAATAATCTGGATAGTGTACTTTTTCGGGTTGTGGTATATTCTTTCTATAAATACGGTTGTAACCATGTACGTATAGACGGGAAACGACGGGCCCATCCTCTCGGCTTCCTTACAAAGGATCTAAAAATGCTTTTACAGAGCATGAAGCCCACATTATTCAAATTCATGCTTATGAATCCATAGAGGTCATTTGCATGGCAAATAAGCGCATAATTACGACCTTACATCTCTCATTATTATTGAAATGTCTTTGGTAGTTGATTCTGAATGCGATGAATATAAATTCCAAAGTAAGAATGCATGAAATGTAATGTAGATCACGATGATAATTATAATATGATAATAGTGAAAATAATCATTATTAAGGATAATGGTATCCATTATAGGTATGATTATAATTATTATAATTTTTGTGATAATAATCGTAGTGATAATACAATGATAGTAATAATACTGATGATAATGATAAATGCAATAATATAATGGTAATAATAATGATAATAATATAATAATCATGATAATGATAATGATAGTAATGATAATATCAATAGTAATGATAGTACTAATAATGGTAATGACAATACTACTACTATTACTACTACTAATAATAATGATAATTATAATAATAACAGTAATAATAATAATAATAATGATAATAATGATAGTAATAATAAATGTTTACAATACTTCTGTCCTTGTGGACAATATTACACCGATGAGGTGGAATCCTAGAAGTTGTTTAAAGAGATTGGAAGGCAGCAACAGCAGCAGCAGAGCGGAGGGACAGTCGAGGTTCAAAGTGATCATCGTCCTTCTTTGAGTTTAGATTAGTCTCGAATCGTAAAAGAATGCTGAGTGACTCAGGTCTATAGGGGTGTCACTAAAGTATCTCAGATATTAAATAAATAAAATATGCTATCAATACCGCATACGGGGGGTTAATATTAATACTTATAATAGTGGTACCAGTAGTAGTCGTAGTAGCAGCAGTAGTGGTGGTAGTAGTAGTAGTAGTAGTAGTAGTAGTAGTAGCAGTAGTAGTGTGTTTGTGTGTGTGTGTGTGTGTGTGTGTGTGTGTGTGTGTGCGCGCACGTGTGTTTTTTGTGTATATAGGCGTGCGCCTGTGTACCTGCGTATGTGTATATATTTGTGTGTGCATGCACCTGCGTGTGTATCTGTGTCTGCATCTCTCGCCATTAATCATCACCAGCTACCACATCTGTTAATAATTATCCAGCCATGGAATACTTCAGAACAAGTCTGATGGTAACATCTGGGACAGCCGACCCGAGCCGACAGTTGGTTCGTCACAGACTCGGTTAAACACAGTTGTTCTGTAACGGAGATAAATCTCGTTTTGGTTATTTCTCTTTGTTACGTAAAATATGTGAGAAAAGGTAGATAAAGATTCACAAGTAAAATAAGGACGGCTCTCATGAATTCAGACGTTTTGTTAATAATTCAAACTGTGTTTTTATATTATTCATTTATTCATTCATACCTTTATTTATTTATTCATATATTTATATTAATTTATTTATCTATTTATTTGTTTCGTTTTCGTTAACACAATCCTCTTCCTTTGATATTCCTCTCTCTCTGCCCCCTCATCCTCTTCCTTCTTCCTCTTCCTCTTACTCTTGCTCTCCCTCTTACTCTCCCTCTCCCTGCTCCTTTTCACCCTCACCCCTTCTTATCCTCTCCTCTCCCCTCCCTCGCCCCTCCCTTTGTCTCCCTCTTCCTTTCCGTAGCCCTCATCACCCCCCTCTCTCTCTCGCTTTCTCTCTCTCTCTCTCTCTCTCTCTCTCTCTCTCTATCTCTAGTTCTCTCTCTCTCTCTCTCTCTCTCTCTCTCTCTCTCTCTCTCTCTCTCTCTCTCTCTCTCTCTCTCTCTCCTGTAACCCCTCCATCTCAGTATATTATCTTTCCCATTTCTCCTATGTACTGATATATATACAACACGTGTTTATTCATGTGTGGATATGTATGTGTACATACTGCATATTATTTTATTATATTACAGATTGTATGTTTAATATTTTGTATATATTTCATATATACACTTACATATGAACATATATATCTGATGTGTACTGTGTACACATATGCATTATAATATATATATATATATATATATATATGTATATACATATATATATATATGTATGTATATATATATATATAGATAGATAGATAGATAGATAGATAAATAGTCACACAAATATATGTATGTAAAGTGTGTGCGTGTGTGCGCGCGCGCATGTGTGTGTGTATGCGTATGTGTGTGTGTGTGTTTGTGTGTGTATGTATACTTGTGTGTGTGTGTTTGTGTGTGTGTGTGTGTGTGTGTGTGTGTGTGTGTGTGTGTGTGTGTGTGTGTGTGTGTGTGTGTGTGTGTGTGTGTGTGTGTGTGTGTGCGTGTGTGTGCGTGTGTATGTTTATGTATACTGAGGGTACAGTTTAAATGAGGAAAATACTGTAACAGAATGGTAGTTTGGTATGATATAACGTATAGTGGGAAATAGGTTATTTAGAGAGAAGTTAATGCACAACTACAATAAATTACAATGAAAAAATAAGTCCATAACGAGGTCGGATGAAAAAAAATAGATGATAGAATAATGATAATAATAATAATGATAATAATAATAATAATAATAATAATAATAATAATAATAATAATAATAATAATAATAATAATAATAATAATAATAATAATAATAATAAAAGAGAGAGTTTTAGAACTTTGAACGGTGTTACATTGTTTTGTATGGATTTGAAAATTGTTCCATTCATTAAAGATGCGACTGGGAGAATTGTTTCCACCTACTTCCATGTTGAATCTTCATTCTGACAGTTTGAACCCATAATTTCTCCCCCGGTTAGTATTATTTGAAATAAAATCGTGTCGTATTAGCCAGAATAAGTCCTGTAAAGTGCGCCACTCGAGTGAAGGGATTAATATATATATGTGTAGTATGAAGACAATAAACTTAATATAAATAGTTAATGTAGTAGAATAATTTCTATTGTAAATGTTCTGACAATATGCGGTTTGTGTAATTCGATTTGAAACTAATTCCCTAAAAGTGACTCTTGTTTTGGATCGAGCCTGAGGCCAGAAAATCGAACCTCAAGTCTTATGACGTCATCTTTGGCAAACACTCTGAGAGACAACAAGCACAGCTCTCCAGTACCCATATCTTTCTTTCACTTCACTACTGCATAATACACCATTAATTAGGACGAAAATATAGGACACAAAACACTAAACAAATGGACAATGATTTGGGCAATATACAAGACACAATTCGTTGACATTGGTCCTTTCACTGTGCAAAACGCTTGATACCGGTTGGTGTATATTGGTTGAAGACAATGCGCTTTCTGATTCGTGGTTTGAGTTATAGTTTCAGTCTGTCCAAAACAAAGGCAGTTTTTAGGAAACAGAGTTCAAATCGCATTGCCAAACGCAGGCTGTCAATAAAATTGATATATGAACCTATTGTGTATTTTAACTTTTATTAATTTTCTTCTCATGCCTTTTGAAAGTTAATTCACATTTTAGATAGATTAAAGTCGTGAGCAAATCATAGTTTAAGTTGGTGAACCAGATGTGAATTCCATTATTTATTGTAGTGATCTATTAAGTAAATTCCGTAATTAATAAGAATAATCAACATGATTCGAATTCCTATATCATCTATTCAGAATAATTTTACTTGTTCATTCAAAGTTAGATTTGTAACTAAAGTTCATATCTTTCCTTATAGTATTACACTATTTCAGTACATATTTTCTTGCAGAATGTTCCCGTTTTCTGCTCACATTATGTGTGAATTTCGTTGTGTGCGAATTTCAGTGCCTGTGTTATTTTCCACAAAAAACATGCCATGTCTTCCATCTGTTTCTATGGGCAACATCCCACATATTCTGAACCCTGCCAGCTCCAGTTAATGCGGACGTGTAATCTTCGAGAGTACAAATAATCCACCATATTTCATTCAAATCTGTTTTCTTTTCTTTTTATTGGAACTTCCATTTGTCTCAATGAATTAAAAAAGTGAAATAAAATGAAAGATAAAAATACGTTTCATCCCCCGTATAAAGGTACCGTGGTGTGCGAATACATTCTCCTTTATTCTTTTATTTTATTTTATTTTATTTTTCTTTTTTAAGTGGACGAAAATTGCGTGTTAAGCCCACCAATACAAAAAAAAGAAAAAACAAAAAATAGCGTGAGTACAATGGAATACGTAAACAAAATGTGACATGGAAGAGAAGAGGAAAGTGAAAGTTTATTCAATGGTCAGATTGTCTGATTCCGCCCAGCGTTCTGTACCCCTGAGGCCAGCCGTCGTCATGCTCGCCGATGCCATATCCTCGTCTTATACGGCGAGACCATATACTCGTCTTACACAACGGAAATTTCGAAACTTCTTAATTTTCTATATAAGAATTATAAGAATTTCCAGCAAACCTCGTTAGGTTTTTGACCCGCTGACAGGGATACCTCATCCTGTCTTGGCCATTACTTGTGTTTCTGCAATTGTTAGCTCACGTGAGATTTATGCTTTTAATAAACTGTGGCGTGGAAGTGATTTGTTTTCGAGCATGCAAATAACTATCTTTTATGTGCTATTATGTATTATGTTTGTTAGTGTTCCCTTTCTGGGCTCAAAAGGTTGGGAGGATGGAATTAAGTCGGAAACGCAAATGGTAAATCACGTTTGCAGTGAATGTGTGCGCACACGTGTCTGTGAATATTTATGTATGTGTATATTTATATGCTCGTATTCGTCTGTGTGTGTTTGCGTGTGTGTGTGCATGGACACGCGTGGGTATGTGTGCACGTGCTAGTTAACGTGTGCGTATATTTGTGTCTACGTGTTTGTATGTGTCTTTCTAGTATGTGTAACTTTAGTATGTGTATATATATGTATATATATATATATATATGTATATATATATATATATATATATGTATATATATATATATATATATATCTATATATATATATACAAGTATGCACGTGCACATTCACACAGTCAGACGTATAAGCAGAAACCAGAAACTTAACTGCAAGAACTCGAAAAGAAGTACAAAAAGGGCGGGGGGGGTGTCGAAAGACCCAACTGAGATTGGACACCACCAGAGGTCCTCAACAAGAAAGGTTCTGGAGTTCCAAGGAGGCAGAAAATAATCTAAAGAAGGTCAAACATCATCAGACGTTTCGCTCGAGTTCGAGAAAAGATCCCGAGTCCGTTCGCTTGCCTCCAGAGCCGCGAACCTTCGGACTTCGCTCGCACACAAATCCAGCCGCCTCGACCCAGCAGCCGACCACAAAAGCCATAAAGCTGCAAAGCCCGTAAGCCAGAAACGCACGGGTGGAACGGAGCGCCAGAGGCTTCAAGCCCGGATGTTAAGCCCGGACACCGGCTGTAGAGCACGAAGGGGGACTTACAGAGGCGTGCGATGGGTGAGGAACGCTTTCATGGGTGACGGGAGCAGGTTGGCGGAGAATTGGTGGGAGAACAGGTTGAAGGCAACGAAAAGATAGGAGTGATTGTTGAATGGAGGATTGATGTGGCGGGAGATGAGGTGGGTAGATAAGGGGCAGGGTGTGGGGAGATGAGGTGGGTGAATAGGGGGGCAGGGGGAGCGTGTGGTCACCCAGCTAAGATGGAGAGAAAGGTACGGGGGAAAGGTGAAGTACAAAGGAAATCAAAATGACGAAGTAGAGAGCCCCAGCGACTGAGGTGTAAACAAAAGGACAGGTAAACAAGGATGCAGAGCGTATACCTGGAAGCTCTCCCAGGAGTCTTATAGAGACAAGTTTAACCTTATCATTCGGTTATTGTTATTATTATTGTTGTTATTATTATTATTATTATTATTATTATTATTATTATTATTATTATTTTATTACTATCATTATTATTGTTATTATTATTATTATTATTATTATTATTATTATTATTATTATTATTATTATTATTATTATTATTATTATTGTTATTGTTATTTTGTTATTACTATTGTTATCATACAGGTAATTATGATGGTATTAATTATTATTATTATTATTATTATTATTATTATTATTATCATCATCATTGTTATTACTTTTGTTATTACTATTGTTATCATACAGGTAATTATGATGATAGTATTCATTTTATTATTATTATTATTATTATTATTATTATTATTATTATCATTGTTATTACTTTTGTTATTACTATTACTATTGTAATCATACATGTAATAGTAATAACAGTATTAATTGTCATTATTATTATTATTATTGTTGTTATTAATATTCTTATTGTTATTGTTATAGTTATTATTATTATCATTCTTATTCTTATTATTATCATTATCATCATTAACATCGCTAAATACCATCAGAGCGTATACCTGGAAGCCCTCCCAGGAGTCTTATAGAGACACGTTTAACCTTATCATTCGGTTATTGTTATTATTATTGTTGTTATTATTATTATTATTATTAATATTATTATTATTTTATTACTATCATTATTATTGTTATTATTATTGTTGTTATTATTATTATTATTATTACTATTATTATTATTATTATTATTGTTATTACTTTTGTTATTACTATTACTATTGTTATCATACAGGTAATTATGATGGTATTAATTTTTATTATTATTATTATTATTATTATTATTATTATTATTATTATTATTATTATTATTATCATCATTGTTATTACTTTTGTTATTACTATTGTTATCATACAGGTAATTATGATGATAGTATTTATTTTATTATTATTATTATTATTATTATTATTATTATTATTATTATTATTATTATTATTATTATTATTATTATTATTATTATCCTTTGTGGTAAGACAGATATGTGAGAAAGCTATAGGAAAGGGGAAGGATGTTTTTTGGGCTTTCATGGATCTGGAAAAGGCTTATGATAGGGTAGACAGAAAGGCACTGTGGGAGGTTATGCAGATTTATGGGATAGGAGGAAAGCTTTTGGGAGCTGTCAAGAGTTTTTATGAGAGTAGTAGAGCATGTGTTAGGATTAGAAATGGAGAGAGTGAGTGGTTTGAAGTAAAGGTGGGACTTCGTCAAGGATGCGTTATGTCGCCCTGGCTGTTCAACTTATACATGGATGGGGTGGTGCGAGAGGTGAATGCTAGGGTAGTGAGTCAGGGATTGGAGATGGTTAAAGAAAATGGAGAAAAGTGGGAGGTGAGCCAGCTGTTGTTTGCGGACGACACTGCGCTTGTGGCAGGGTCAGAGGAGGGATTGAGGAAGCTGGTGGCAGAGTTTGGGAGAGTATGTGATAGAAGAAAGCTAAAGATAAATGTGGGTAAAAGTAAGGTGATGAGATGTACAAGGGGTGAAAGTGGCAGTAGACTGGAAGTGAACATTAAGGGAGAGCGACTGGAGGAAGTGGATAGTTTTAGATACTTGGGTGCAAGTGTAGCAGGAAAAGGTGGAGTGAAGGTGGAGGTAGAATGTAGATTGAGAGAAGCGAGTAAATGCCTTGGTGGTTTAAAGAGTGTAATGAGGAATAGACATTTGGGAATGGATGCGAAGAGGAGACTGTATGAAGGAGTGATTGTGCCAACAGCACTGTATGGGGCAGAAACGTGGAACATAAGAGAAGAAGAGAGAAGGAGTTTGAATGTGTTTGAGATGAGGTGTCTGAGAAGTATGGTGGGGGTTACTAGGCTAGATAGAGTGAGAAATGAGGAGGTGAGGAGGAGAACAGGGGTGAAAAAGGATTTGGGAGATAGGGTTGATGAAAGAATATTAGGATGGTTTGGACACATGGAAAGAATGAGTGAAGAAAGACTAGTAAAAGAGGTATGGAAGGCAGATGTGGAGGGAGTGAACATGAGGGGACGTCCTAGGATGAGGTGGATGGATGGGGTGAAGGGGGCTTTGGGGAAGAGGGGAATGTCTGTTGAGGAAGGAAGGGAGAGGACGGAAGACAGAGGTGAGTGGAGAATGGTTGTATATGGATGATGTTGTGACTGCATGAGGAGGAATGGGCGGGGAAGTGGGGGGTGGGGTAGTATGTGTGAGTAAATTTTGACGCAGCCCGAAGGGATTTCTCCCCGTCCTCGCCTTATATGCAAAGGGGGACGGAGAGGGGGGGTCGCCGATTAAATGAAGCGGCCTCGCTGTGGATGTACTGTGTCTTGCGACACTGCTTCTGACCCAGGGCGGTGGGCAAGGTGCAGGGATGACCCGTCATCCAAGAGGTGCTCAGATGAGAGGGAGGGTGGGAGGGGTGTGGAGTGTATTTAGGGATGAAATGGGTGGGAGTGTTTTTATGCCTTTCCCTTTTTGGCTACCTCCCTTGGAAGGGGGAAAAAGCCTTGGTATATGTATGTATGTATTATTATTATCATCATTGTTATTACTTGTGTTATTACTATTACTATTGTAATCATACAGGTAATAGTAATAACAGTATTAATTGTCATTATTATTATTATTATTGTTGTTATTAATATTATTCTTATTATTATTGTTATTATTATAGTTATTATTATTATCATTATTATTCTTATTATTATCATTATCATCATTAACATCGCTAAATACTATCATTATTATTATCATTTTCATTGCCGACGTTTCACCAGAGATTCAATCCTGATGTCCAACACTACCCCGAAGATGTAAGATTATTTTGATTCATTATGTTGATTCAGTCAAAGGTATTTTCAGTGTTATGGTAGTCTTTGGCTATGGAAAGTATCATCTTATTTTATTTATTTTCATTTATTTATTTGTTCTTTTTTATCAATTTATCCTATTATATCTATTATTATTATATTTATTTGTTTTTATTCATTTGTTTATTTATCTATTTTGATATAGTTTAGTTAATTAAGAGTCCTTTAAAGAGTGTCTCATGCTCACGGGGGTTAAATTCTCCCTGTGACGTAACGCATACCCCCTCCCCTCCCCTAACCCCCATCCCCAAACCTTCAGGAAGAGATTCCCGGTATATTTATTGCTATATAAAATGGAGAACTTATGAGGGGAATAATACACTCGGCCCACGATTTAAGGGACTCAGATTTAGGGGATTTTGGGTTTAAGGGATTCTATGTTCCAAGGAACTCCAGACCTCCTTTTTGACTTATCTGTGAAATGTACCTAAATTTTCCAAATTTGTTTATATACTTGAAAAAAATTCCACTGTGTTTTCTTGATATAGACATACACTTTGATACATTGTGAATGTATATGTATGTGTGCATATGTTCGTATTCGTATGTTCGTAGGTGTGTGTGTGTGTGTGTGTGTGTGTGTGTGTGTGTGTGTGTGTGTGTGTGTGTGTGTGTGTGTGTGTGTGTGTGTGTGTGTTATAATCAACATCTGACCTTCATACGAACCGAGAGGTCTCTTTGTCGACATGCTTCCCTAGGGCAAACCCTCTATAATCCCATTATAAACACACGGCGATCCATTGTAAACCCATTGCGTAACCAGGAAATGCGCGCCGCGTCACAAGAGAGAGAGAGAGAGAGAGAGAGAGAGAGAGAGAGAGAGAGAGAGATAGGTGGATGAGGGATGTCACGGATTGACGGTAAATGGCATAGAAAGTGGGTGAAAGGAAAGGCAAGGATGGACGTGGACTGATGGAGGCGTCCGCAAGGTAGAAGTTCCTTCGTTTGGCAAACGGAATCTCCCGCGGGAAAACGGATCCGTTTGATCTTCGTGCTTTTGCACGTAGCAAATAGATTTTAATGTTTCGTTAACAATAACCAGCGCTTCTGTCGTTGAAAACAACATCACACACTTCTATATTTCGGCTAATAGCTATAGCCCTCTTAGGAAAACACAGGTTACAAGAAATGATTGAGACATAAATACAATTAAGATGTAAGTAGAGGAGGAACAGGTATAGCTTGTTATGCGACATCTGCCTCGCAGGGTGGAGTCGGAAGGGAGAGGATATGTGGTCAAATGGGTAGAGGTGTGAGGTCAGAGGGGATGCGGGGTCAGGAATGGTGGGGGAGCGGGGTCAGGAGGGTGAAATTTTTTAACCAAACGGCTCACAGCTAAACGTGAGATTATGCCCGGGGTCCATTGATATTTGGGGGTATTCAAGTTCGGATATGCTTCTATCAAGGCTGATTCAACAATTTTTCTCCAGAAGCTGCAGTTGGACTTAAACATTATTTTGGCCTTGTCCCCAAATGTACCTCTCTTAGTTATATATATTCTCATACTCCACATTATATATCATTGTGCTGCAGAGAACCACAGATAGTGGTCGAAATATACATATTTTCTCACACACACCACACACACACACACACACACACACACACACATATATATATATATATATATATATATATATATATATATGTTTTAAATAACCCACTGTCGGAGAAACAAAGCAAAGGAGACGGACGAACTGTATATTTCGACCACTACTGTGGTCCTCTTCAGCAGTATGGATACAAGATAAGATGTACAAGAATTTATACAGTGAGAGAGGTACAAAGTAGGAACAAGGGGAGGTGGCTCAAGTCACATGTCTGAGGTGGGGCGGATTCGTTAATGGTAATAATTTATTCACAGCATAAGTTGTTATACAATCAGGTGACCATTGCCCTTTTGATGTGTTGAAATTTGGCAAGTGTTTAATGAGGAAAGATTCAACTATCTTTCTCCTGAAGCTACAATTGGATTTATAAATTAATTCTGGATTGTTCCAATCTATGCGGTGATCTTTTGTTGATGTATGGAGGAAGACCGCGGAGTTGTTTTGTGCATAACTGACAGAGTTTTTTGTGCTCTTTTACTCTGGTGTTGAGGTCCCTACCAGTTTGACCCCAGTAGACCTCATTACAGTCTTTACACGGTAGTTTATATACTCCTGGGTTTTTATCTGATTTGGGTTTTTGATGTATATTTACTACCTTATGAAAAATGCTATTAGGATAATTATATACATATATATATATACACACATATATATATATGTATATATATCTATATGTATATATACATATATGTATATATATATGTATATGTATATAAACACATGTATATATATATATATATATATATATATATATATATATATATATATGCGGAAAAACCACTAAGGAAAAAGATAAACTGATGACCAAGCGTTTTCGTCTATTCAGACATCCTCAGGGTAGATAGAAATGAAAAAGGACACAAATTCTAAGGGCTCTCAGAAACATTGATGACAACATCAATGTATCTGTACCATGTGACATACCATGTGACATTGATGATATCTTATGTATTTGGCCTGGAAAAGATGGTCCTACTTTGTTCTTAACTAAACTCAATGCCTTGGTTCCTTCCATTAAATTCACCATGGAAATAGAAGAAAATAATCATTTACCTTTCCTTGATGTAATGATTTACAGAAAGGAAAGGTCCTTTAAATTTGACGTCTATAGGAAACCCACCAATGTCCTTTCATACGTACATTTTTACTCGTCTCGTCATTGCAGGACAAAGATGTCAGTGTTGTCATCAATGTTTCTGAGAGCTCATAGAATTTGCAGTCCGGAGTTTTTGGATGATGAACTCTTAAGAATATTGGACATAGCTTCAAAATTAAAATATCCTTAAACACCTCGTGGAGATTTCTTATAAATCGGCAAAGAAATCTTTCTACGAGGAAAAAACTAGTAAAACTTTTTAATATAAAAAACCTACTTGTGCTGCCTTTCAACGAGAATTTCGTCAAACTACCTCATATTCTTAAGACTTTCAACATTCAAGTGGCATTTAAGAACTCCAATACAGTTAGAATTCTTTTAATTAAAAACTCTCCTTATAAGGAAGAAGGATGCATCTATTCAATTCCATGTAAAAATTGCGACAAATGCTATATTGGTCAGAATGGAAAAGAATTAAAAGTAAGGTTAAAACAACATCAGTATAGCGTCAAGAGTGGGCAAATTTCTAATGCATTATTCATCACCTAAGGGATTTTAATCATTGCATAAATTGGGAGGGTGCTAAAGAAATTGTTAAAAATAAGTCATATTTGACTAGAAATATAATAGAATACAGTCTGATCAAAGATACATTTGTCATTAACTTAAATTTAAGACATTGTATGTACAAACTGGACAGTTTTATTGTGAAAAAGGTAGTGGCCCAAACGTCCGCTGCCGCGAACGGGTCAGGTCGACAATAGAGCCTCACGACCTTTCCCGGTTCCCTTCCTGACCTTATACTCTGTGTATATATTCTTGTGTCCTTTTTCATTTCTATGTACCCTGAGGATGTCTGAATAGACAAAAGCGCTTGGTCATCAGTTTATCTTTTTCCTTTGTGTTTTTCCGCATATTTAGAATCACGAGTTTATGTGATTTCTCTTGCATATATATATATATATATATGTATATATATATATATATATATATATATATATATGTGTATGTATATATATATATATTTATAATATATTTATATGTATATATATGTATAATATATTCATATATACATATGTATATATGTATATATATATATATATATATACTGTGGAAGGTTCTTTGACACGAGAAATGAGTTAGGGTTGATCTATGGCTGAAGGACTAGGTGGAAAGTCCTTGACTTGACCCTAGAGGAGGAGGAGGATATCTGGAGTCTGTGGTGAAGGACCAAGAGGAGCGAAGGGGTCAGATGAAGTGCCAGGAAATTGGGTGACAGGTGGAAGGGATTTGGATAAGGAGAATGAAGAGGTAGGAAGGATGGAAGGAGGACGAAGAGGGGGAAGCGGAAGAGGTTAGGAGAAGAAAGTAAGGAGTCTACACCAGGAGGCGTGTAGCTGCGCCTGAAGTCTGTGCCCTATAGGGGCAGGTAAGTCACTGCAGGGAATAGTAGGGAAGTGCAGGACTCGAACCCAGAACTAAGCGAATGCGAGACCAGCACACTTTTGATTACGCCACCAGAGTGAAGTAAGGTAAGAAAATTATTATATCATTGTCTTGTTCTTATAAGTTAAACAGACAGAGCATTAGCAAATTATGTTATAAATGGCACAGACATTGTTAGATTAGGTATATCTGTGTCTCGCTTTTTGTTATTCTTAGGGACTGTATAGAAAATTTTCCCCAAATGCCACTGAGGGGAATTGTAAGAACGCAGTATTTACTTGTTTTGTATGAAGGATGCGGGAGCCATTTCTATGCTTTGTTTGATCATTTCAGTTTACATTGTTACCCACAAATAAAACACAAATCATGAATCCCTCCCTATGGACTGTTGCATGTGGCCGAGGCAGTTGAATGGAATACTATTCGAAATTTAAAAAAAAAAACTCACTTGGATAAAGTACACCCTATAGCAGAGGACTTAAATTGTGATTTTTTGCGAACACGTGTGAGGCTAACTTTCAAAATTTCTTTAAAAAAATCTATTCCGATTGACAAATCAGGTCGAAGTTGACCCAGGCCTTTTGATGTTGTCCCTTACATTCCCAGATCAGTATTTGATCCCAATTGGCCTTGCCAGGCATGTAAAGTCAGGTCAACTCCAGACTCCTGTTAGCCGGCAAATAGTTTGCTGAGTACTCGGGCGCTGGGCACTCGCTTCTCTCTCTCTCTCTCTCTCTCTCTCTCTCTCTCTCTCTCTCTCTCTCTCTCTCTCTCTCTCTCTCTTTCTCTGTCTCTCTTTCTCTTTCTCTCTCTCTCTCTCTCGTATTGCTTAAAACATGTTATATACCGTACACGCTTCAAGAAACTGGAGCTTAGAAAAGGAGGAAGAGGAAGGCAATATTGAAAGGGAATGAAACGTTCTAGAAAAAATGTCAACAAAAATTCTGGGAGGGGCTCAGTGGAAGGAGGAGGATGGAAAAAGGAAAGTGATTGTTTAATGCAATAAGGAAGAAATTAGAAAAAAATGAGAAAGGATTATGTGTTAGGCATCCTATGTAAAGATAACGTATATAACGAAGACTAGATTCTAGTGAGATAAGAAGATGAGTGATAAGGCGATAAGAAGACGTTGGAGATTAAAAAACTAATAAGGATGAAGCAATTTTTTTTTTTTTTTTTTTTTTTTTTTTTTTTAGAAAATTAAGAAAAAAATGATAGATTGGACAACTGGGTGAGGAAAGAGACCTGGAGGTAAAGAAGAAAGGGAAAATATGAAGAGAAAGAAGTCGGTAGCGAAAGAGTTATAGAGACATTGTTATAAAAAATCATAACCTTCGAAATTAGTAATGTGATAAAGACTATTATAAAAAGAGGCGATGAGAAAACTATTATGAGGGCGGAAACAGGAATATATCAGAAAACGAAGACATAATGTGTTGTTGTTGTTATGGGTGGGTATTTACTAACGCTTCTATCCATGACGGAGGACATGATATTGCGTAGAAGAGGAGGAGGAGGAGGAGGAGGAGGATGCGTGATTGACCTGAAAAGAGGCTCGCTGTCAGTAGAGCCGGGAAAGAAGAGCAAAAGACGATGTCTGTCGCGAAGTAGCCGAGAAGGAGAAACCAAACTCCCTCCGTTCCGGACACATTTTTGCTAATTTCGAGAAATCCTCGTAATCTTTGTGAAATGTTTCAATTTTACGCGTGAGGGCCGGCGAAGGCCAAGAAGAAGGAAAAGAAGCAGGAGGAGGAGGAGGAGGAGGATCAGGAAGTAGAGGCTCAGAGTGTCTTGTGTCAGATAGCGGCTAGGAAGATGGAAGTGGAGGGAGTGGGGGAGGAGGAAGAGGAGGAGAAGACTAAGAAGGAGTAAGAGAGGATCAGGAGGTAGCGTCAAGGTGTCCTGTATCAGATAGTGGCGATGAAGAGGAGGCAGATACCATCAGGAGGTAGTGTCTCGAAATGCCCTGTGTCAGATAAAAGGAGGAGGAGGAGGAAGAGGAGGAGGAGGCAGAGAGAGTTTTTTTATGTACGAAGAAAATGGGCGGTGTTCCTCTGCGACTGTTCCTCTCAGGATTACCTTCATCAATACGGTGACGTGTGATATAAGCCATTGTTGTGCCTAAAGTCAAGAGATTTTATTAATCTGAGGAGAAGACCTATGGCCTTGATGGGGTCACTGTCGTTCCGGTCCCTGTTGAGGAGTTGACTAAAATAGTTTGTTTTCTGTCGAGGATATCTACAAATTGCGTCACTGAATTGAAAGGGTTGCAAAGGTCGCTTGTATGTTGCTATGGCAACACTACCGGGTTTTTCCTGTTCTGCTGTGGAGCAATGGTTTCCTGTAAAGCCTTTGTGTGTTACATCTCAATACTAGCTGTAGAACGAGTGTAGTACAAAACATCCCCGTACAAAACACCCCCGGACAAAACACCGTACAAAACACCACCGGACGAAACACCACCGGACAACCCCCCCCCCCCCGTGCAAAACACCCCCGGACAAAACACCTCCGTGCAAAACACCCCCCAAATGAAACACCCCCGGACGAAACACCACCGGACAACCCCTCCCCCCCGTACAAAACACCTCCGGACAAAACACTCCCAAATATATTTAACCAGTTTGCTTATCAGGGAAAGTATAATATAAATATTTTCATCATCATCCCCATCTCCACCACCATTATCATCACCATCATCATCACCACCACATCACCACCACTGTCATTATCATCGTCACCACTGCCACCACAATCATCACCACAGTCACATCACCATTATCATCGTCACCATCACCATCATCATCATCATCATCATCATCATCATCATCATCATCATCATTATCACCACCACCACCATCATCATCACTCACATCACCATCGTCATCACCAGCACGTCACATCATCATCTTTACCATTATCATCACCACCATCAACTTCATCATCACCACCACCATCGCATCGCCACCACCATCACATCACCACCATCACCACCACCATCATCATAAACACATCATCACCACATCACTATAGTCACCATCACCACATCACTACCATCATTACCACTACCATAATCATCATTTCCAATAATCACGACCACCATCATCACCACAACCATCATCACCACAACCACAACCATCATCATCATCATCATCATCATCATCATCATCATCATCATCACCATCATCATCATCATCATCATCATCATCATCATCATCATCACCATCATTATCATCATCATCATCATCATCATCATCATCACGACCACCACCATCATCATCATAACCATCCCATCACCACCACCACCATCATTATAGGGGGTGTTTCGTCCGGGGGGGGGGTCTTGTCCGAGGGATGTTTCGTCCGGGTGTTTTTTTCGGGGGGGGGGGGTCGTTAGTGATTGTTTTTTTTTAGGGGGTGTTTAGTCCGGGGTTGTTTTATACGGGGGGGGGATGTATTGTCCGGATTCGCTCTAGAGTAGCATATATACACACGTATCATAGGCAGGTAAAGTTACGTCTGGGTAGTGGGCTGTTTGACCCAGGTCATGACCTAACCTCACCTTTCCCTGAGCCTCTTTTAATATTACTCTTGAGAGATTTGTGTCCTGATTAACTCCAAGACTTTATAAAATTTCAAAGATTTTCCTAAAAGAAAAAATATATGTTTGGTTTCTGGTACACATATAAGAATTGTAAACATGAGGTATGGGCATTGTAAGTGTGACATTATTAACAGAGGTAGTCATGAATCAAATCTCTTCAAATTAGTATTGGAAGGGAGAAGGTGAGGTCAAGTTGTGACCTGGGTCAGGCTGCTCCCTCCACCACAAGTAATCTTCCTTGCTTGTGACTCAGTATTAATGCGTTCTATGTATTGTTTATCTAAGTATATATTATGGAGGAAATATCTTACAGTTCGTACATTCATTTTCTCATGAATTTTCCCATATGTATCCGACGGTGAAATCCGATTCATATGTATACACGCACACACACACACACACACACACACACACACACACACACACACACACACACACACACACACACACACACACACACACACACACACACACACACACACACACACACACACACACACACACACACACACACACACACACACACACATATATATATATATATATATATATAATATGTGTGTGTGTGTGTGTGTGTGTGTGTGTGTGTGTGTGTGTGTGTGTGTGTATTCACTTGGTCTTTGGATCACGTGTTGGACTCGTGATCGACAGCTATTTCCCTCTCGGAAGAGAGCTCAGAGCTCGTATAATCTATCTATGGGTAATGCTATGACCTTACATGCACACACACACCCAACTCCCCGCCCACGAAAGTTGGAGTGACGACCCGAAGCGCAGCGATACTGAGATTATTTCAGCCCTGGGCAGGATTCGAATCCGGACCGCCGTAGTGACAGTCGGGGACTACCAACCACGCCACCGTGTGTGTGTGTATGTGTGTGTGTGTGTGTGTGTGTGTGTGTGTGTGTATGTATATGATGACAATGAGCAGGAGGAGGATGACTTCGACAGGGTGATAATTCTTCATGTGGACTATCCTAAGGTGACAAATCTTCATGTAGGCAAATCCTAGGTTTACGATTCTTAGGCTGTATAAGTTGGTGACAATAAGCATAACCTTCACTCAAGCATCTCACGCAATACTTTTCGAGACATCGTTCTTGAGCTTTTGAGTGATGATTCCTCTGGATGCAACGGAAGAAGCTTTTAAAGAGCGAAGTCAAGTGTGATAGTTGCGCTACTTGAGTGAACTGGACAAAATATTCGAGGGATGGTTTTATCTGGAAATGCCAACGAGAAGACGGCTTGAAATACAAACCAACCAAGTCAATGAGAATAGGGGCTCTTTTTTTATACTTTTTTTTTTTTTGCCAGTTCTAATATTGCACTTCAAAGATGGATTCATATTATGTATCTTTGGTGTGAGCGTATTGGAGAACGAGCAGGAAGCCGTCAGGCGAATCTTTCTGAGAAAACGGTGGTAGACTGTTACAATTATTTCAGAGAGGTCTGTGTCGTGTATTTTGCAGCAAATCCCGTTAGACTTGGTGCGCCTGTCGATTATAGTAGAAATAAACGAATCTTGCTTCTCCCATAAGCCGAAACATCATCGTGGACGTAGACCACGTTCTCCCATTTGGGATTTTGGTATCGTCGATACCAGCTCAAAACCTTAAGTTGCCTGCATGGAAACTGTTGAGACAAGGGATGCTGTCACCCTTCAATATTCAATATTCAAAGTTGTTCGACAAGGATCTATCATTCACAGTAATGAATGAAGAGCATACAGGAATATTCAAGGTCTTGGAGACACACACAAAACTGGGAATCACTATCATTTTTGTTGATGCCAACACAGGCGTTCACACACAAACAATTGAATATTATTAGAACAAGACCAAAAGTTACATTAAGACCATGCGTAGTTTCAAAAAGTTTGTTAAATTCTTACCTTCAAGAATTCATGTGGCGTGATCGCTTTTCTGATAGTGCTCTAGAAGTAATATGCGAACACATTGCTGTTCAATACCCAGTTTGAAATACCTTTTTGATAATGTGTTAATTTTTAATAGAATTATGTAATAAAATATACAGTTTACTATTTTCTTTATGTTAAATCCTAATCTTTATTTCACTGTTAATATTCGGCGTACTGGGGTGACAATTCTTCACGTGGGATCTCATGAGGTGACTATTCTTCATTTGATCCTATATATGTGTGTGCGTGTGTGTGTGTGTGAGTGCACGCGTATGTGTGTATATGTCATCATCATTATGATCATTGTCATCATCATTGTCATCATCATCACATCATCATCATTGTCATCATCACCACCACCAGTGCCCTCATGATTTTTACTTCCGTTTTTACTACTTTTATTGTTACTACTACTACTACTCATACCGTTACAATTTTTGAGCTCATAATTCTATGAGAATTAAGCCATTAATCCAGAGAGATTGGCGGTGATAATGAGGTTCAACTGGTGATATCTATTCTGTCTATCGATTTCGGGTTGGTTATGCCTTTTATTAATTTTGTACTGGTTATCAATGGTCGATCATCTTCGGTTAATGATGGTTTGTGAATCAAAGTTAATACTTTTCGTGTGCATGCGCGCGCGCGCGCGTGTGTGTGTTTGTCTGTGTGTTTCTTGCTCCTGTCTATCCCCCTCTCCCACCCACCATCTCTAACTTCCCCTCCTCCCCTCCATCCACTTTCCTTCCCATTTTCCCTCCACACCCTCGCACCAGTTTCGCCTTTCCCTTCCCTGTGTCTTCTCATTACCTTTTCCCCCCTACCGCCACCTCTCCCCCCTCCCTCCCCCATGGATGTCAGGCCCACGTGGTCCAAGTTCTCACCTCTATCTCCTCTTTGGTTCTTCCTCCCCTCGGCAAGTTCTTTGGTCTCTCTCTCCCCCCTCTCTCTCTCCCTCTCTCTCTCTCTCTCTTTCTCTCCCTCTATCTTTGGTTCTTCCTCCCATCGGCAAGTTCTTTGGTCTCGCTCCCTCCCCCCTCTCTCTCTCTCTCTCTATCTATCTATCTATCTATCTATCTATCTATCTCTCTGTCTCTCTCTCTCTGTCTCTCTTTCTCTCTCTCTGTCTCTCTTTCTCTCTCTCTGTCTCTCTCTCTCTCTCTCTCTCTCTCTCTCTCTCTCTCTCTCTCTCTCTCTCTCTCTCTCTCTCTCTCTCTCTCTCTCTCTCTCAAAGGATTTTAAAAAAGAAGAGCATGCCGACAGGAGACCTTTTGGTCGGATGCGGGAAAAAATAAGTAGATAAATGAATAGAATAGATAGATAATGACAATAAACATACAAAAAATAACAATAAATCTTAATAACTAACAAATGAATAAATAATAAAAAATAAACAGATAAACAATTATAAATAGAGAAATAAAATAAATAAGATAAATAGCAGACATTACAGCATATTTCTTAGGTGTTTATCTAAATGAATCTTAAAACTTCGAACTGTACTACATTGCACTGACTCTGCAGGAAGTTTATTCCATTCATTAACTACACGGTTACCAAAGTAGTTTCTATCCACTTCCAAATTAAATTTACATCTTGAGAGTTTGAGACCATTATCTCTTGTTTGATTAGCATTCAGTGTGGACTTTTCGTCACTTTTTATGTTGTAAATTCCCTTTAGAATCTTAGAGAGTCTACGCCTTTTTAGGAAAGATAGATTCATATATTTTAGTCGATTTTTGTATGATTTATTTCTGATATTTGGAACCAGTTTTGTGGTTCGTCGTTGTACATTTTCCAATCTGTCAATGTCTTTATGAGAATCGGTGACTATACAAAAACAGCATATTCCAAATGTGGACGAACTAACGATTTATATAGATTGTTAATGAGAGATGGACTTTTAAAATCAAAAGGTCGTGCAATTAATCCTGGAATCATATTTGCCTTCTCTGAGGCTGAAATACACTGCTTAGATAATTTGAGATCGTTACTGATAATTACGCCGAGATCCTTTTCACTATCCACATTTGTTAAGAAATTTCCAAATGACTTGTAATCGTACTTATTGTTATTTCTACCTATGTGCATAACCTTGCATTTACTTGTGTTAAATTTCATTAGCCATTTTCAGACCATTGCTCTAGTTTAAATCCTCTTGAATATCTAATTGGTAAGTGATCACTTGCCATTCCGCACAGTTTTGTATCATCAGCAAATTTGGAGACAATAGATTAAGTCCGTGGTCTATAATATATATATATATATACATTATATACTATGAATAGAAATGGCCCAAGAACGGAACCCCGCGGAACTCCACTCGTAAAAAAATTCCATCTAGAATTTTTGCCATTTAGAACGACTCTCTGCTTACGATCGTTTAACCAAGTACGACCCCAACTTAATAAGCTACCACTTATTCCGTGTGAAGCTAATCTAGCATGTAGTTCTTCATGCGGGAGGGTATCAAAATCCTTGGGGAAGTAAAGATACTCGTATTATGTATTAAATCTATATTGTTTCTTTTGACATAATTTGAGATGACTCTCTCTCTCTCTCTCTCTCTCTCTCTGTCTGTCTGTCTTTCTCTCTCATACCCTTTGAGGTTTCGAGTTCTTCATAATCTCCCCCCACCTCCCCTTGCCCTCTTCCCCACCCTCCTCTTCACTTCTTCTGACCATTTTTCTCTTTGAATGTCTTCTTTCTCTCCTCCCTCATTCTTCTCCATTATGGGTCTTCTTTCTCCGTCCTTCCAATATATGTAATAACTGGTTTAACATATTGTTTCTCGTTTCAGCGATTTCTATCTCTCGCTCGTTCTCTGTCTTTCTGTCCTTTATCTCTCTCTCTCTCTCTCTCTCTCTCTCTCTCTCTCTCTCTCTCTCTCTGTCTCTCTCTCATTATTATTATTGTTATCATTATTATTATTATTGTTTATATATTTTATTATTCATTTATTTATCCTCTCGTCCCTCCGCCCCCTCCCACTTCCTCCGGCCTCTTTCATTACGTTCTTGCCTTATTCACTGTTTTGCCCTCCACTTCTCTTTCTTACCTTTATCCCTGGATTCACTTCTTTCCTTGTCCCTTCCTTTCGCAATTCCTTTCTTTATCTTAATGTCCTCTTTCGTGTTGTTTCCACTCTCTTTTCCGTTCGTTGTGATTATTCTTTTATTTATTTATTTAATTCATTCATTCATTTCTTTTTGTTTGCATATGAGTGTCTTTCATCCCGGGCAGTGGGCACGAGATCAGGAATGACCTTTCATCCACGAGAAGCTAAGATGAGAGGAAGACAAGGGGTGGTGGATTGGAGTGGAAGGGGTGGAGTGGGTGCGTGCCTGTGACTTGGCTACCTCTCTTATAAAGGGGAAAAAGCCCTTAGTATATAGATAGATAAATATATTTATTATTTATTGATTTCTTTATTTCCTCACATATCTACGTTCTCTTCGTTTGTTGTCTTTTTTTTACTCCATAACTTCTTTATTAAGTCGCTCATTTTCTCTCTTTTTTTATTGTCGTTCATTGTCTAATTTCACCCCATCCAATACTTGCACTTCCCTTTCCCCATCTTCCTCCATCATCTTTCTTTTCATCCAGCTTCCTTCCTTCTTTCATCTCCTTCACTCACTCTTCGTAAACGTTCCTCCCTCATTCTTCCTTTTCTTCTCCTTTTCTCTGCCTTCTTCCTCTTCCTTTCTGACCCTTCCTCCCCTTCCTCCTTTTTTACAACCGTCCTCCGTCCTCCCCCTTCTCCCCTGTTCTCCTTCCTCTCCTCTTCCCCTCCCTCCCCTTCCTCCTCCTTCTTCATCCTTCTTCTTCCTTCTCCTTTTCCTGTCCTTCCTTCCTCCTTTCTTACTTTTCCTTTCCTCTTCCTTTCGTTCATTTCTCCCGTTCCACTTGCTTCATCACCCTTCCCTCATTCTCCCCATTCCTTCCCTTTTCACCATCGTCCTTCCTTTTCCTTTCTCCTCTTACCTCTCCTCCTTCTTACAACCATTTCCTCCCCTTTTCCCCTTCCTCTCTATCTTCCCCATTTCCCGCTTTCCTGCCCTTTCTTCCCTTCCCCATCTTTCCTCCCCCTTCCTTCCCCTTCCCCCTCGAATTCCGCCCTTTCCCCCTTCTCCCCTTCCTCCCCCTTTCCTTCGCCATTCGTCCCCAGTTCCTCCTCCCTCCCCCCCACGCCACTCCACCCCATGCTCCACCTCAGGCGTCCACTTAATGTGCCGCAGCCGTGTAGTGTAAGCCTACGGCTTAAACTGTGAATAAATATGCGGCCGCGCGGGAGAGCAGGCCGCCTCTTCCCCATCTAAATCCTCTCTAGGCTCGTCGCTCTACTTCTCTCTTTCCCTCTCTTCTCTTTTCTTACTTCATTGCTATTTTCCTTTCTCTCGTTCCTCTCTTTTTCTGTCTTCTCTGTTCTGTGTCATCTTTCCTCTGTTCTCTCCTTTCTCTTCTCGAACATCCCTTCTCTCCTTTCTCTCCTCTCCTCTCTTCTCGTACCTCTCTGCTCTGTCCTCTATTATTTATTGTATCTCCTATCTCGTCTTTCCTCTTCTCTCTTCCTACTTTATTTTCTTCATCTTCCTCTCTTCTCCCTTCTCCCTCCTTTCCTCTCTTTCCTATATTCTTCTTCGTTCTTATGGCAACTCCCTTTTCCCTCTCCCCCCTCTCTCTCTTCATCTTGCAATTAAATACAGCCCAGTCCTCCACAGCCCTGAAGACTTCCCAAAGCTACGAATTGCTATTCGATTGATCTGGCCCCCCATGGTGCTTGAAATAACCTACTTGATGGATAGTACGTAAATTTCTGAAGTGTTAGTATTTTTGCCAGCAATATGAGGCGCTTTCATCCTTGGCGACGATATCGCATCGAAGTCATAGAAGTGGTAAACGAAATATAGAAAGTATGTATGTGTGTACATACATACATACATATATATATATATGTTATATATATATATATATATATATATATATATACATATATATATATATATATATATATAGATATATATACATATAATATATATATATATATATATATATGTTTATATATGTAAATATATGTACATATATATATATATATATATATATATATATATATATATATATGTATATATGTGTGTGTGTGTGTGTGTGTGTGTGTGTGTGTGTGTGTGTGTGTGTGTGTGTGTATGTGTGTGTGTGTGTGTGTGTGTGTGTGTGTGTGTGTGTGTTTTCCCTAAAAAAGCGTAGACTCAGAGGTGACTTGATACAGGTCTTTAAGATTCTAAAGGGAATTGACAACATCAAAAGTGACAAAATTTTCACACTGAATGAGAATCCAACAAGAAATAATGGTCTCAAACTGTCAGGAAATAGATTTAATTTGGAAGTGGGTAGAAACAACTTCGCCAACCGTGTAGTTAATGAATGGAATAAACTTCCTGCAGAGGCAGTGCAATGTAGTTCAGTTCGAAGCTTTAAGATTCATTTAGATAAACACCTAAGCAAGATGCTGTAATGACTGCCATTTATTTTATATTATTTGTTTATTTGTTTGTTATTATTTGTCTGTTTGTTTATTATTATTTGCTTGATTTTCATTTATTATTATTTATCTGTCAATTTATTATTATTTACTATTTACCTGTTTGTTTATTATTTAACTATACCTATGCATTTATTTATTTTATTTATTATTATTTATATTATCATAATTTTTATCTATTTATTTATTTATCATTATTATATAATTTTTTCCGCATCCAACCTAGTTATGGACCAAAAGGTCTCCTGTCGGCATGCTCCGCCTTTGTAATCCATTGTAATTATATATGTATGCGTGTTCATATGTATTGTACATTCAAATTAAACTGTATAGTAAATATTTCAGAAACAGTGTTATTGGCCCAGCTTATGCAATACAGGGTGTCGCAAAAGTATCCATGTATCGATTATATACCAGACATCCTTCAAAGAATGTGAAAAAATACAAATAGGTGATGAATCATGTAGAAGAGGCTTTTGTGATTTCTTTAATGAACATGAAAAAACAATATATATACATTTTCCTGTGTATGTATGGTGACTTTTAGACCACCCTGTATTGTACTGGTTCACTGACTTCAGACGGCAGCTGAAATTTAGCCGGACTTTTTCTTCATACTGTATTTATTCTGGGATAAGGGGGAAGGTATGATAACGGATGTGTATAGTAATCTCACTGTTTTGATGGAGATTAACAAGGTTGTTGAGTGCATCGCTACTCTCCTTTCGTCCCCCCCTCCCCGCCGTCTCACCCGCAGGCTGTGTTGACATTAGCGGTTGAAACCACGGTGGTTAATAACAATACAAGTCATTGGGAGCGTTCACAGACAACCGCGCTGTTTTTCCTTGACAATGCGGTACCGCCGAGGTTTCCGCGCGGTTCACACCGCTAGTGTGAACAGGATCATACAGTTTGCTCCCTGAACAGGAAATAACTGAAATTCAAAAATCCACATTATAAGGAACTGAAATGTTCAAAATCTGAAAAATTCCAGGATATTTTAAGCAATTTCCATTTTTCAGAGTTTGATATATTTTCGAAAAGGTGGTATTGTTCCCAATATCGGAAAGCTTCTGAATATTGGAGAACTTCCGAATATGGAAAAAAATCATTTCGGAAATTTTGCGAATATCGGAAATGTCAGGATATCGTAAATTTTCAAATATCGGAAAACTTCCGAATATCGTAAAGTTCGTATTATCAGAAAACTTCCGAATATCGGAATGTTCCGAACATTGGAAAACTTTTGAATATTGGAAAGTTCCAAATATCAGAAAGTTCATAGAAACTGAAAACTTGTGAATATTGGAAAACTTTCGAATATCGGAACCTGGAAATGACACCGTCTTTTAATCTCTGTTATCCTGAATGTCTCCCCATCCTTCCGAAGAACCTGAAGACGATCCTGAAGACCGGAAAGTTCTCGTTGTGCTCAGTTCTTGTTGGGAGTTTTATTACCATTTCTTCCTTCCCTCCTCCACCTCCCCTGGTCTCTTGTGGTTGACCACTGTGGTAGTTACTTCCCCCTACCCTGGAGACCACTATATCTGCTTCCGAGCCTTTATACACACGCTAACACGCAAGCATTCGTAGACGAATGCATATTGTCTCTCTTTCTCTCTCTCTCTCTCTCTCTCTCTCTCTCTCTCTCTCTCTCTCTCTCTCTCTCTCTCTCTCTCTCTCTCTCTCTCTCTCTCTCTCTCTTCCTCTCTCTCTCATTCTCTCTCTAAAGTATGCACACAGATATACAAACACACACACACAGACTTAAACACAAATACGTACACAAATAATTGTTTCGCCTCTGCATTGTAACAGGGGACCATGTTTGAAAAACTATCCAACAGGGTGCAGCGTAGCGTTTCCCACCTACTTGTCATTTTATATTTATGTTTTTATGAAGGTTATAGAAGGCTATTATTTTTATCATTATTACCAATGTCCAGTATACGAGAAATTTACAGCATATACTATATCATTAAAGGCCTCTGACCTAGCTTCTGGTGACATCATGTCGCCAGTGTTGTGACGTCATGTCGATCAGTCGTTCAGAAACATTGAACGCTCATATTCTCTAAAGTTCAGATTTTGATTTAAATGAAAATATTAAATGAAATAATAAATCTGCCGGATAGACGTGGTAATAGAAAATCGTACTAGTGGCAATGAAATTCTTATTGACAATTAATAATTCTGTGAATGAAAAAATATACGTATCAAATAGTCTAGCGACAAAATCGAGTGAGACTAAAGATTCAGAACCCGATTAAGAAAGGACTCAAGGTCTCTTGAATGTAAGTAGATGTTTGCTCGAAAATAAGTATTATTTAGTTTTATTATTTTTTCATTTCTTTTTATTTTATTTTAACTTTATTATTATTGTTATTATAATTATTATTATTATTATTATTATTATTATTATTATTATTATCATCATCATCATCATCATCATCATCATCATCATCATCATCATCATCATCATCATCATCATCATCATCTTCATCATCATCATCATCATCATCATCATCATCATCATCATCATCATCATCATCATCATCATTATTTAAAATAACGGGGTTTGTTGGAGGCTGATAAGTATTGACCAAACAGATCGCCTTTTTACGAAAGGATACTGTGTAATAGACAAAATCTGACCCGACTGCCCCTCAGGACATACGGCAGGAATAGGTCAGCGGACATAGTGGCGAGATTTAAGGTGACCCGGGGGAAAGGTGTCGCGACCCACAGGGGAAAGAGGTCCCCTCCCCCCGGGGGGTAAGTGATGGTTAGCGTCAAGGGCTGACAACGACGTAGGCCTAAGATTGATCCCCGCTAACGGCTTGAAAGCTTCATTAACATTGTAAACCGTTGCTGTTTCTCTTGGGCAAGGGGATAGGATATGTGTATTTGTAAGGTTACAGCACTGCCCATAGCTTGGTGTATATATGAGGTCTAAGCTCTTATCCGGTTATCGATCCCTAGTCCAACACGTGAGCCAAGACCGGTGAATCACACGGAAATCCTCTTAATACACACACACACACACACACACACACACACACACACACACACACACACACACACACACACACACACACACACACACACACACACACACTTATTACACGAGGCGCCGCAAAATTTATCTCACCCCTATGTATCACAATTTCGAGGAAAAAAATGAGAACTCAAAGCTACACTCCCGGTAACCATCACCCTCGCCCAACCTCCTATAAAACACCCAATCACAATGCTCCTCACTGTAGCTGTTCACACTTAAACGGGATCAGAAACCTTTCTTTGAGGTCTCAGCCACGCGCCCTCCTTGGCCAAGAAGAAGAAATCGAAAGAAACGAAGAAGAGTTCGAAAGAAGACCAAGAGGCTTCTAGGGAGTCTCCTGGCGCCAGTCCAGTCTTCGGCCGCTGGGCCCAGCCAAGAGTCTAGACAGAGCCTGCGCGACCCTGAGTGAGTCATATACTAAACAGACCCTTTGCCCATCGTTTATCTCCCCTCTATCTTCACTGTATAGACAGTTTTTAGTTAGGTTACGAATATGTTACAAGATAACACACTTGGGTGGTGGGGAGGGGAGGAAGTACATAAAATATATGTTTGTGTAGAGCAGGATAAGTGTGTAGAATAAATACAGAGCATATTTTATCATGTATTTGGAAATTTTTGGGTGTTGTATGGAGAGTGAATGATGTATTGCAGTTGTTGATAGCCCCCGCAACTAAATAAAATAGCCTGGTTGAAAAATGGTGATATTGTGTGCGTGTGTGTGTGTGTGTATGTGTGTGTGTGTGTGTGTTTGTGTACCCGTGTGCAAGTTCATCTTTGATGATTTTATTGTTATGTAAAGGCATATTTATTAATATTTGCAACTGATTCTGCTGAGGCATTCCATTCGCTCACAGTCACGTTACACCTCGTTTGTTTTAAGTTGGCGAAGGTTCTCTTCACTAATTCGTCTGAAGTGTTGTTCTGTAATTACAAGATATTGTTAGTTTATTTATATATATTTTAACTAATGTTTCTCTCAGTGATAGTTTCTTTATTTGTCAAATTTCACGCGATTGTTTGAACAAACTATAGAATGTATCATTTGATTACATATATTGTGTGTACTCAGAAACAGTATATTTTGGGACAGAGATAGATAGATAGATAGAGAGAGAGAGAGAGCGCGGAATTCCTGTGGCGTGAAGCGCTTTTGGGCTCCGGGTGTCGGATGACGGATTTATATTGGCACTGTTTGGCACTGCAGGCTCTGTCGAGTTTGGAGGGTGAAATTGCAGCCGCGTAAAACGGTATATAGGATCTGTGATGGTTTACCTGAAATAGAATGTTTTTTCCTTCCTCACCCCATCACCTCTTCCTTCCTCACCCCCTCACCCCTCCCACTTCCCCCTCTGTCTCTCTCTCTCTCTCTCTTTCTCTCTCTCTCTCTCTCTCTCTCTCTCTCTCTCTCTCTCTCTCTCTCTCTCTCTCTCTCTCTTTCTCTCTCTCTCCCTCTGCGGTACTAGGTAATGCTAAAACGTTATTTTTAACGTTTGGGTGTGCTGGATGGGGGGGGGGTGAGGGGGTGAATGGGATCCATGTGTACCAGAACCGACCCATGGAGTAACTGTGGACTGTGATGTGTTTGGAAGAAGTATAGTGTATAACTAAATGTAGAACTAAAAGATGTAACTAAAATATCTAGTTAAATGTATACATACGAGCAGTTTGGTGCAGGTATAGTGGATAGGGTTCCATATCAGGAAATGGAAGTGTTTAAGTCAATTGTCGGTTTTGTGTGTGGAGTTAGACTTTGTCGTTAAAGTTAACTCTGTATTCAAATTAGTGGTTGTATATTGTTATGTCTATGGCCTTTTGTTCAACCCCATTCAGACATTATAGCCCCTGGAATGGAATGTGTCCGGGGAATGGATTACCGACACTTGTTGTGGAGTCAAGAAGCCAAGTTGGGACTGTATTCGTGTATAGAGTAAAGCAGGGGATCTCAACCAAGGGGGAAGTTTACCCTTCCCCCAGGGGTGTGGAGAATTTTGTCCCTTCCCCTACGGGAGTTGTCTCATTCTCTGGGGATTCTGTTCCCTCCCCTGTGGGATTTCCCCCCCCCCTCTCACATGATAATATTGTTCCCTCTCTTGGGGATTTTGTCCACTTCTCCTGGGGGGGGGGGTGATATTGTACTCTCCCTTATGAAAATTTTGTTTCCTTCCCCGATAAGTTTTCCCTTCCTTCTGATGTAAATCTCCCCTCTTGAGAAGAATATGCAATTGTCATCATGGCATTTGTTCATTTGTGGCGGATTTTGTCACCCCTTTGAAATACTGTCACCTTATGGAAATTCGTCCCTCGAAGGTATTTGTCCAATTTGTCTCTCAAGGGGGCATTTGCCCTCCTTGGGGAGAATTTTAAGGATTGAGGATGAGAGGAAACCGCAGAATTTTAGACTCATATTGTTGAAATCCTGGTTTTTCTACAAATCTACAGATACTGCAATTTACATAATCCTTAGGATGTAACACAAGTGCCGTAGATCATAAGTTCACATACATGCATACATACATACATACACACACGTATACATACTTACACATACTTTATACATACATACATGCATACATACATACATGCATACATACATACATACATACATGCATACATACATACATACACACACGTATACATACTTACACATACTTTATACATACATACATGCATACATACATACATGCATACATACATACATACATACATACATGCACACACGCATACATATACCGAAAAGCCTTTTCCACCCTATAAGGGGGCTGGCTTAGTCAAAGCACCTATCCAAAACCCCATTTATTGTCTGCCCCATTTAAGTCTTCGTAGATGCCGGGTTAAGATGGGTTAAGTGCTAAGTTAACAGTGAAAGTAAGTATTTCCTCCTTTAAGTAAAACAAATTTGTAAATGTAAGTGATGACATTGTAGGTAGCATATGGTGAAAAGGGGAAGTGTAGGGCGAACAAAAGAAAGAGCTCCACCGGGACTGGATATGTAATGGGGAGCTTACGGTATGAGGCGCTTAACTGTGGCCAAAGTCGCCACCGTAATCCTCTTGGATTTTTTTTTCCACCCCGACTTCGTTGTAAACCTTTTCGATCGATTCAGAACCCTTTATGCTTACGAGAGGTGATCGAAATCGGACACGCCACAGCGGGACACAAGGTAAACTATAAAATGATAATAATAATAATGATGATAGTAATAATAGTAATAGAATAAGTAATGATGTTGATAATAATAATTATCGTTATTATTATAATTGTTATTTATTAACATTATTATTGCTATTATTATTATTTATTGTTATTATTATTATTATTATTGTTATTATTATTATTATTATTATTATTATTATTATTATTATTATTATTATTATTATTATTATTATTATTATTATTATTGTTATTATTATTGGTATTATTATTGGTATTATTATTATTATATTTTTAATTATTATTGTTATTATTATTATTATTATTATTATTATTATTATTATTATCATTATCATTATTATCATTATTATTATTATTATTACTATTATCATTATCAATGTTATTGATACTGTTATTATAATAATCCGTAAAAATAACGGAAAGAAAGCTGTTAGATTTTATTGCGGAGACTTTCTGTATAAATTATGGCCTTTTTCATAGTATATAAAGGTAATTCAAGGACTTCAAAATATTATTTGAATTCTTAAAACGCAGGCGGTATGGAAACTACTGTAACTATATACGTAAGCTAACAAAGGAAGATTATAATGATGCCGTGCATAAATGTATAGATTAATATTGTAGTATGGAATATAATACTTTTGCTGTTAGGAAATATTATATTGTATTAAAATATGTTAGAAAAAAATATATTAGAAACTGTTATATAGAAAATACTATTTTTATAGTGTTTGTAAACATTAAGGTACTGTTTGCAAAGTAGGACGAGAGAAACACATGCGAGGTACAAAGAGAAAAGAGGAAAAGCAAAACAAAGGATAAAGGTGGCAAAAAGGAGAGCAGATTTGAAATGGGAGAAGAGTATGACAGAAGTTTTTGAAAGTAATAAAAAGATGTTTGGAAGAAAGTTAAAAGAGGAAGGGGAGGTGAGTCAAGTAGATAAGAAAGGTAAAAGGCGCAGATGGACAGATATTAAGAGAAGAAAAAGGATAAGGGGAAGGTGTGCAAAGTATTTTAGAGAATAGGGAGAGATTGGTGGTAACAGCGGGTGGAGCTAAGAAAATAGCGGTGATGGGAGAGAACGAGAGAGAAATAAAAAAGATGAGGTGCAAGTAGTTTTGAAAAAGATGAGAGTAGGTAAGGCACTTGGGTCAGATGGATGCCAAGCGGAGTGTCTGAAGAAATGAGGTACAGTAATAGTAAACTGGCTGGTGAGGTTGTTTAAAGTGTGTCTTAGGGAGGGTAGAGTTCCGAAGGGTTGGAAGAGTGCCTGTACAGTTCCGCTTTCAAGGCAAAAGGGACCAATGTGAGTGTACTAGTTTCAGACGGATCAATTTGTTGAGTGTAGTAGTGTCAGAGGGATCAATTTGTTGAGTGTAGCTGGGAAAGCATATAGGAGGGTTTTGAGAGGATTAGGAGAGGAATAGAGGGAGTAATTGGTAAGGAACAGTGTGGGTTTAAGTAGGGGTTACGTGGACCAGATTTTTGTGGTAAGACAGATATGTGAGAAAACTTTAGCAAAAGGTAAGAATTTTTTTTGTTTTTTTTGCCTTTATATATTTGGAAAGGGTTTATGACAGGGTACACAGGAAGGTACTGTGGGAGGTTTTGCAGATATATGGGATCGGGGAAAGCTGTTAAGGGCAGTAAAGAATTTTTACGAGAGTGGTAGAGCCTGTGTAGAATTGGAAACGAAGAGAGCAAGTGGTTCGGGGTAAAGGTGGGACTACGATAGGGCTGTGTCATGTCGCCATGGCTGTTCAATGTATGGATGGGGTGGGGCGGGAGGTAAAGGCGAGGGTAATGGGCAGGGGACTATAGACTGTTAAAGAAAATGGAGAAAATTGGGAGGTGAGCCAGTTGTTTCTTGACGACACTGCGCTTGTGGCAAAGTCATAAGGGGGATTAAGGGAGATAGTGACGGAGTTTGGGAAGGTATGCGATAGGAAAAGGTTGAAGGTAAATGTGGGTAAAAGTAAGGTGATGAGATGTACAAAATTAGTGGATAGGAGCGAGTCGGAGGTAAGTATTAAAGGAGAAAGGTTGGAGGAGATGGATGGCTTTAGTTATTTGGTGTCGCCTGTGGCAGGAAAAGAAGGAGTGGCGTTGAAAGTAACTTGTAAACTGAGAGAAGCAAGTAGATGTCTTGAGGGATTAAAGATTGTCATGAGAAATAGGCATTTGGGAATGGATGCGAAGAGGAGACTATATGAAGAAAAGATTGTCCCGATGGCAGAGTGGGAAAGTTTAAATGTGTTTGAGATGAATTGTCTGAGAAGTATGGTAGGGGTTACAAGCTTGGATAGAGTGATAAACGAGGAGGTGAGGAGGAGAGCTGGGGTGGAAAAGGAGATGGCAGATAGGGCTGATGAAATATTATTGTGATGGTTTGGACACAGAAAGAATGAGTGAAGGAAGATTAGTAAAACAAGTGTGGAAGGCATAGGTGCGGGGAGTGAATTTGAGGGAACGACCGAGAATTAGATGGATGTATAGGGTGAAGGGGGTGTTGAGCAAAAAGGAGATGTCTGTTGAGCAAAGAAGGAAGAGGAAGGAGATAGGGATGAGTGGAGAATGATTGTATACAGATGATACTGTGATGCAAGGAAGGAAAGGGATGGGAGGATAGGGAGTGTTTTAGTATGAATGATATTTTGACGCAGTCCGCAGGGATTTCTCCCCGTCTTCTCTTTTTCTGTATGAGGGGACGGAGAGGCGGGGTCGTATATTAAATGAAGCGGCCTTGCTGTGGATGTGCTATATTTTGCTGCATTGCTTCTGACCCAATGCAGTGGGTGAGATACATGGATGACCCGTCATCCACGAGGAGCTAAGATGAAAGGGAAGTAATGGTGGTGGATAGGACTGGAATGAATAGGAGTGGGTTCTTGCCTTTTGACTTAGCTACCTCCCTTGTAAGGGTGGAAAAACCCCTTGGTATATGGATAGATGTAAACATTAAGACTTTCGATGCGAAGGTTTTCTTCCTTTTTTAGTTGAATAAAATCGCTTAACGACAATCACAATAAAATACGTGAAGACTTTACTCCCCGAGCTTGCTAATCGAGACAATTTTCCAACCTTTTGAAAAAAATAAATTGGCGACAGCCAAAATAACCATATCAAACAACACCCACACGTCTGTATATTGTCTGTGTTCCCCCTCACCAAAATGAAATTAGCAAAAAAAAAAAAAGTGTAGAAGTTAACTAAGACATTTCTAGATGCATGTCATGTCTCGAGAGAAAGACTCTGTGATTGGAGTCTTAGAAAGACTTAGAAGACATATCCTGGGAGCCGCTGGCGAAGACCCCTGAGATCATTTAGAATCTAGACGAATTGGCGGAGGCTAATAGAAACATATTAGGAAATATCTAGAAATATGTGTGTGCTATGAAGATGGATGTGAAGGGGATAAAAGGCCCGTAATTGAGTTAAACATTAATTATGTTTGTGTGTGTGTGTGTGTGTGTGTGTGTACACATGCACTTCTACGTGCGCGTGTGTGTGTGCCTGTATATATTTATATATATATATATATATATATATATATATATATATAATGTGTGTGTGTGTGTGTGTATTCACCTTGGTCTTTGGATCACGTGTTGGACTCGTGATCGACAGCTATTTCCCTCCTGGAAGAGAGCTCAGAGCTCGTATGACCGATCTATGGGTAATGCTATGACCTTTCACACACACACACCCAACTCCCCGCCTACGAGAGTCAGAGTAACGACCCGAAGCGCAGCGATACCGAAATAATTTCGGCTACTGCGAGCACCACCGTACTTCCCAGTCCAACGCTCTACCAACCGCGCTACCGAGTCGTGTGTGTGTGTGTGTATGTGTGTGTGTGTGTGTGTGTGTGTGTGTGTGTGTGTGTGTGTGTGTGTGTGTGTGTGTGTGTGTGTGTGATTCACCACCATGGTCTTGGATCACTCACGAGTTGGTCTTGTGATAGATAGCTATTGCCCTCCTAGATGAGATCTCATATCTCATATATTGCCCGATCTATGGGTACTACTGTGACCTTATACACACATGTACACACCCCAACGTGTTTATGTTTGTGTGTGTGTGTGTGTTTGTGTGTGTGTGTGTGTGTGTGTGTGTGTGTGTGTGTGTGTGTGTGTGTGTGTGTGTGTGTGTGTGTGTGTGTGTGTGTGTGTGCGTGTATGTGTGTGTGTGTGTGTGTGTGTATTCGCGTCACATTTTTATTCACAATCTTGACAGATTATTTAATATAGTTGAAGACAAGGCCATGTATACTTCAGCTTCAGTTAGGAGACTTTCATGAAATACTTTGTTTATGCTGGCGCCAGACGATTCCATTTTTCTTATGGTTGCGGACCCAGGACGGAACGGGTTCTCTCAAGATCGCAACCCCGTTTGTCCCGGGCCTGACCTCTTTGGCGTTAGACATAACAATATGAGTAAAGTACGTCATCTTATTGAAAGTTGACTAGACGAGTGTGTTAAAGCTGCAGTGGGAACGAGTTGAGTATGATGATAAAGTGGGGGGAGGAGGAGGAGGAGGAAGAGGAGGACTCTATGGGAAGTGCCAAAAGGCCATATGGACTTGGACCAAGTCCAAGAGACTTTGCAGTGGCACCAGCTCATCCCACCCTCCTCCTCCTCCACCTCCTCCTCCTCCTCCTCCTCCTCCTCCTCCTCCTCCTCCTTTTCCTTGTCCTCTTCCTCATGTTCTTCTTCTTCCACCTCGGCTTCTTCCTCCTCTTCCTCCTCCTCATGTTCCTCTTTTTGCTCCTCATCTTCTCCCTCTCCCTTCTCCTCCTTGTTCTCCTCCTCCTCTTCCTCTTCATCTTCATCCTCTCGTCCCCTTCCTCCTCTTGCTCGTCCACTCCTCCCCGTCCTCCTCCTCGCCCCTCCTCCTCGTCCTCCTCCTCCTCCTCCTCCTCCATTTCCTCTTGTTCTCCTCCGTTTCCTCCTCCTCTTCCTTCTCCTCCTCCTCTTCCTCCTCCATCTCCTCATCTTCCTTCTCCTCCTGTTCCTCCTCCTGTTCCTCCTCTTCCTCCTCTTCCTCTTCTTCCCCCACCTCTCTTTCCAGTCTGCTATCTTATTTCCAGCAATGATTGTTGTTTTGCCTTTCTTGATAGTTCATAGTCTTCCTCTCGCTCTCTCTCTCCTTTTTTAATCACGTTTGTTACTTAATTTGATCATATTTATCCATTTATCTGTCTATATTGAAGGTATTGAACATGTTCATCACAGTTTGGGCCGCGTGCTTATTACTCTTGACATCTCCAGAGGCCTTTATTCAGCTGAGGGAAGTCCCATTAGAGTCTCTGGTAATAAGCCAGTTTTGGACGCTTGGGCTTCTGCCTTGCAACTCTTTTGTCCTCAAGTTCTTGTGGTCGCGAGACAAAGTTTTCCTCTTTGTTCTCTTTTTTTCCTCTTTTTCCTCTTTTTTCCTCTTTCTCCTTGCGGTACATTTTTGATCTTGGACATAAAACAGTTTTACCAGATTTTCTCACCCGCTGATTTCAGAAGTTCCCCCACTTTTTTCTCCTCCAGATTTGTCCTGATTTATTCTTCTGATGTGTCCTGATTTATTCAGAGTTCTGTCCTTTTCGTCCTCATGCTCCTCCTCCTTTCTCCCATAGCTGCTCAACTTGTCAAAACTTTTCTCAGTTTCATACATAATTTTATAATCTTATTATATATATATTTTTTCCTTTTATAATTTCTCTCTCTCTTTTTTCTTTCATTTCTTTCATTTTCATATCGTTGTTTTTATTTTCTATTATTTTTCTATTCTTTCATTATTTCTTTCTTTACTTCGTCTTTTGTTCTTCTCCATCAATGCGTTGTGAAGTCTGTTCACTGAAGTAGTGCACTTAAGCCCGGCCTCCTATGGGAACAGCTATCTCCTGTTGGTGGAGATAATTTCAGTGTAGTCTATGGTTGCATCATTCTTTGTGTGTATTAATGTGCATATTAAGAGTTACATCAAATAAAACACATTTGTTTATTTTATTATAAAAAGAAATAGGCAAGGTTGTAGGGTCAGACTTATATATATATATATATATATATATATATATATATATATACATATATATATATATATATATATATATATATATATATATAAATCAATCAATCAAATCAGCTATCCTGAGTCCACTGCTGAACAAAGGCCTCCTTCATAGCATTCCATGATTCACACGACCGTGCCACCCTCTGCCACGTCACTCCCGCAAACCTCTCGATCTCGTCTCTCCACCTTCTGTCTGGTCTCCCTCTTCCACGCTTCCTATCTCGCGGCGTCCATTCAGTAACACACTTGCTCCATCGCTCATCAGTCGTTCGCACCAACTTACCTGCCCAATTCCACTTCCTCTCTTTTACTGCTTCCACAATATCTTTCACTCTAGTCTGCTCTCTCACCCAACTTGCTCTCTTTCGATCTCTCAGTGTTATTCCCATCATTGATCTCTCCATTCTCCTCTGTGCAGTCCTTAGCTTTGTTTCCATCGCCCTCGTCAGCTTCCAAGTCTCACATCCGTAGATTATTGCTGGTAGAATGCATTGGTTGTAAACTTTACGTTTCAAACATAGAGGTAGAGAGCCTCTCAGGATTCTACTATACTTACCAAACATTTTCCAACCAATTGTAATGCGTCTTTTTATCTCATTATCATGATCTTTCGTCACCTTCACCATCTGACCTAAATAATTATACTTTGTTACGGTGATATATAAAGTCAACATAGGGAGTGACCATAGAATGGTAGGATGCACAGCTAAATTCAACTTCAGAGCCGAGAGAAATAAACTAGTTTTAAAAAGAAAAATAAGTCTTGCAAAGGTTAAGGATAATAAAAAGAAATTTCAGTTAGAAATTAAAAATAGATTCGAAGCTCTAAGAACTAACGAGGACAGCGTGGAAGATATCAATGTGAATTTAGTGAATATCATTAAGGAATCAGCAGAGAAAGTAGGAAGTACAAAAAACATTAGAGAAAACAAATACTCGAAAGCTACAAATGACCTAATTAAAAGAAGAAGGAACATGCAGATTAAAAGCAGTAGAGACGAAATAGAAAGAGTAGAACTAAACAAGCTTATCAACAAAAGGCAGAGATTAGAGAAAAGAAAGAGAAACATGGACGAAATAGAAGAAACTATTCGGAAAGGTAAAAGTATTAAAGTGACCGAGCGTAAACATGCTTTAGGAAGACAGCAAATGATATGTTTGAAAGATAGAAATGGAGAAATGATTAAATGTAGAGACAAAATGGTAAAAAGAGGAGAAGAATTTTACCAAGAGCTTTACTCTTCGAAGGCCGTAGTTGAGTCAGTAAATTCATGTGTAGACGTTAGTAGTGTACCAGACATTACAAAGGAAGAAGTAGAATTTGCTCTAAAAACTATGAAAAGAGGAAAAGCACCTGGGGAAGATGGTATATCAATAGATCTATTGAAAGACGCTGGTAAATTAGTTCATATTAAATTAGCTGAGTTGTACACCCAGTGCTTACGTCAAGAAAGCGTTCCGAATGCGTGGTGCAATGCTATAGTGGTTTTGCTTCATAAAAAAGGAGACCAGAAGGACCTTAGTAACTATCGACCGATTAGCTTGCTATCAAACGTATATTAAGTATTCTCCAAGATCCTCACAAATAGACTGAGTCAAGTTTTAGATGGAAACCAACCGAGAGAACAGGCAGGCTTTAGAAGCGGATATTCAACTCTAGACCATTTGCAGGCGATAAACCAACAAATTGAGAAAACGACAGAATATAATATACCTCTGTGTTTAGTTTTTGTAGATTACGAGAAGGCCTTTGATTCAGTAGATTAAACAGCAATACTAAACTCGCTACGCAAACAAGGTACAAACGAACAGATCGTAAGAGTTTTCGAAAAGATTTATTCGAAAGGTACCGCCATAGTTCGACTACATAAAGACACAGAAAATATCAAAATCGAGAAAGGAGTACGGCAAGGCGATACAATTTCACCCAAACTATTTACAGCTTGTTTAGAAGATATTTTCAGAAGGTTGAGTTGGGAAAAGAAAGGTTTGAAGATTAATGGCGAATATTTGAACCACCTAAGATTTGCAGATGACATCGTTCTTATTTCAGAGGGAGCAGAAGACTTGCAAGATATGCTAAGCGATCTAAACAAAGAAAGTATCAAAGTAGGTTTAAAAATGAATAAGAGTAAAACCAAAGTAATGTTCAACACGAAAGTTCAAAGTAAAGAGATTGTAATTGATGATGAGAGTCTTGAGGAAGTTGAAGAGTATAATATATATATATATATATATATATATATATATATATTTATATATATTCATATTATCAATATATTTTAGAGTATCCCATTTTTTATCTTATCTTCAGAATTCTACCTGATGTACGCATTCTTCCCTTGTAGTCCTTTTTTCTCTGATTGTGTTTACATTTGCTAGCACTTAATGTCGTCCGCCGTGTATATCTGTGGCCTTATTAGGCGATTTCTTCTCCTCTTGCGGTGTCTGGCATCTCCTTTCCGATCATACTTGGTTCTGATTTTGCAACCCCACCCCTCTGTCTCTTCCCCCCCCCTCACTCTCTTTCTCTCTCTGCGTTTCTCCCTCTCTCTGTTTCTCTTCCCTTTTCATTTCTCTTCTCTTCTCCTCTTTTCTCTTTTATGTTTCTCTGTCTCTTTCTCCTTCCTGGGGCACTATTTTTGTTGTGATTTTTTTGTTTTTAATATTCTAGATTCTATTACCCTTTCTACTACCTTACGTATGTTCCTTCTATTATAAGTATAACAAAGAAATACACAAAACTCTAAACATTTATAAAAAAAAAAGTTCACAAAACAGTCCTCCAAAAAGAACAAGGAAAATATTATATTTAGACTTCATAAAGGTAGCTCAGTGGAGATAGTTTTAGTTTTGCACCGATGTAATTTTTCCTTAAAAAAAATTGTCTGAAGTTGTCACAAAAGAAGATCTAAGTGTGATGAAAGCCTTGCAGTTGTTCCTTTCAGTCAAAGTACCGGAAGAGAGAATGACTCTCGATGTTCCTTCTTCGGGAAATTTTGGCGAGAAAATTCGAAAAGGAAGTTTGGCTCTCAGGGTCTCTCGTCATCCCGAAAGAGTCCGCAGTCATTGCCTTCATCTTCATGGAGGCTGTGACGACCCCGAAGTCATTAGAACTCTCATTTATGTTTTATTCATTCAGTTATTCATATGTGTATCGTTCATTTCTTTGTTTCTATTCGTAGGTCGTGTTCTTTCGGATTTTTTTTTTCTCTTTTGATGTGCATTCTGCTGCTGGAGCCCATAATAGTGATCATGTTATGGATCAAAACTACATATTTTGTGTCGGATCTTTTGGCACTTAGTGGTATTTACACCCCCATCCCAAACGCTTTCGGAAATATACGTATGCACACACACGCATATACACACTCACAGACACACACACACACACACACACACACACACACACACACACACACACACACACACACACACACACACACACACACACACACACACACACACACACACACACTCACTCACTCATTCACACACACACACACACGCAAACACACACACACACACACACACACACACACACACACACACACACACACACACACACACAAACACACACACACACGCACAAGCATGCTGCGCTGTGGGTTGTTACTCCAACTCTCGTGGGCGGGGAGTTGGTGTGTGTGCGTGTAAGGTCATAATATTACCCATAGATCGGTCATATATGAGCTCTGAGCTCTCTTACGGAAGGTTAATAGCTGCCGATCACGAATTGTGCACGTGATCCAAGAGCAAGGTGAATATCACACACACACACACACACACACACACACACACACACACACACACACACACACACACACACACACACACACACACACACACACACACACACACACACACACACACACACACACACACACACACACACACACACACACACACACACACACACACACACATATATCATATATATATATGTGTATATGTGTGTGTGTGTGTGTGTGTGTGTGTGTGTGTGTGTGTGTGTGTGTGTGTGTGAGTGATGTATGAATGTATGTAAGTTTGGGCTTGGATTGATGTGGGATAAGTGTTGGGTGGATGCGTGATCACACTCGGCCGTCCCCCCCCCCTTTCCCCCCATGTAAAGTGGAAAAGGTCTCTTGGTATATGCTTATATGTAATCTAATGATTCACTTAACCTCAATCAGAAGTATGGCATGCCTTAAATGTTTTATCAGACTAACGTCAAACTATTTCTTTCAACTAGAAAGAGTATCTCCCACTGAACAGATCCATTGAGTGATAGCCTGAATTGGATATACTATATAACGTATAGCTATATGTCAATGTGTGAAAAAATTGTTCCTACTATATTGTAGTTATTGCATTTATTTATTTATTTATTATTCATTTGTATGGTCATTTATTTGTTTATGTATTCACTGATTGACTGACTGATTTAGTATTTATCTATTATTCATTTATTTCATTTTATTCTGTTTTATTTCTTTGTATCATTACTAATTTTGACAGTTTGGATCTGAGGTAACCGCCATTATTGACAATTCTAATATCATTATTGTAATGTATATTACCAGTGTAATAACGATACAGCTGCTAGTTTTGACCGTGCTACTGTAATGCTGTTGCCAGTTTTGACAGTTTTACAATATTACTATTGCCTTTGTTAACTCTTTTAGTGACACTACTATCATTGTTGCCCGTTATATATAAAGTATTACCATTTACTGCCAGTTTTGCTGAATTTTACTTTAGTATTATTTATTTATTATTATATTACTGTAGCGATCTTTGTATTGCTGTAGAAACCTTTGTATTGCAATACTTGCCTTTGTAGGCTTTGCTATTATTGGTGTTCTTAGATTTTATTCCTGCAGCAGCCGCAGCAACAGCAGCACGCAGCTGCATGTGTGGCTCGAGTTTTTATCCAGCTGCTTTCCTGAGTGCCTCTGCTGTTGATGCCTCGGGTTGTATATGGGCGTATCAAGACAGCTGGTCGTCCGGGGAAATAAGTCTAGAAATGTCGCCTGGGTGGAGTCGGGGAGTGGAGGAGGAGGAAGACGAAGTGGAGATGGTGGTGGTGGAACAGGAAACAACGGCAACAATGGCGGAGGCGGAGTATGTTGTTGGTGAGATGATGGTGATGGTGTAAGCGGTGGTGATGGTGATAGTGGTGGTAGTAGAAATACTTTAGTGAAGTAGTAGTGGTGAAGAGATGGGGATAGAGAGTCTTAGTCATGTAAGAGTGGCGTTGGTGAAGGTTTGTGATGATGGTGCTTGGTGATGTTGTTCTGGTTGGTAGTGGTGATAGTGGTGGGGATGGACGTGGTGATAGTCATGCTCTTCCGGTGTCGAGAT
>NC_134810.1:27948874-27956374 GCF_046742065.1 Oratosquilla oratoria
ACGGCGAGCCCGTGCCCGCTTCCCCCACAGGCCCGACTGGCCCGACCCTCAGAGCCAATCCTTTTCCGAAGTTACGGATCTAACTTGCCGACTTCCCTTACCTACATTATTCTATCGACTAGAGGCTATTCACCTTGGAGACCTGCTGCGGATATGGGTAGCGGGCTCCCCCGAAAATTTGACGCCCCTTCCCCCTCTGCTTCAGGGACCGGCAAAAGATCGCGGTACTCAGGACGCCGCAAGACCTGCGACGCGTCTACGGGTTTGATAAGGCCCTCTCGCCTTGCAAGTAGCATTCCAGGGCCAAGACCTCTTAAGGCAGAAAAAGAAAACTCTTCCCTGGACTCGCGGCCGGCAGCAGCAGGTTTTCCTCCTTTCGCCAGGAGTACCTTTAGGCGGTGGGTAACACCGTCTCCACTCCGGGTGGAGGTTCCGGAATAAGAACCGGAATCCCTTTCGCCCACAACCATCCGGCCGCATAGACCCGCGTGCGAATGAGTGCGCATGGTGGGAGTTCACACTCGCCTCCTCCCCCTGCTGGGAGGGAGGCGTGGCCGGATTGTCAAAGGGATACCAGCACTAAAACCAACCTCCCAACCCACCAACCTCCAAAGATCATTTTCCCCGGCCGAAGCCAAGGGGTATATAAGTCTCTACCCCTGTCTACCTATTAAAGGCACATTGATACACACACAACCTGAATGGAGAAAACCCAATCCCTATCAAAGCGAATAAACGAAAAATTTGACTCCCATGGTTTTTGCTAAATATATATATTAAATAAAAAAAAAAAAAAAAAAAAAAAAAAAAAAAAAAAAAAAAAAAAAAATATAGGAAGTACGTTTGTCACACCTCCTGATGAAACTCTGAAACTGTCCCCTTGAGGGACAATTCAGATAATTTTTGTTCGTGGTGTCTGGGTGGACCTATGCGCGGGCGGCTGGAGGTGAAAACCCAGAACCAGGTGGTTCGCATACAGAAGGGTCAGCGCGTGATATCAGTGCGTGCACACAGTTTTAAGTCCCCGAATCCAACGAAAGCTACCATACCTAGCCGCTTCGTATAGCGGATAACGAATTCAATGCTAGAACATTAAAACATGCTTATACACACACACACACACATTATATATATATATATATATATATATATGTGTGTGTGTGTGTGTGTGTGTGTGTACAAACACATAATATATATATATATATATACTATAGTATATAATATATATCATATTAACATAACAATTCTTTTTTCTATATATACTACTAATTTTTTTTTCAAAACTTTAATTTCGCACGACTATGAAGGACTAGCCGTTACGCTTGTCTGGTTTTTTTATTCAAATCCTTTCGTTCAAAATTCCTTAGATTTTCGCCATTTTTTTAAGATTCAATTTACTTCATCTCTGTACAAGATTTACAAAAAAAAAAAAATCCATTCCGTGGCTTTACTCTATATTGCTTCCAGCTTTGCTTTTCTCTACAAGATACTTAGTACGTATGGTAGCTGGTACCAGACCATTTCGTCGAGCAAGCGTTACTGTAGAAAAATTCTCATTCCATTCAAACACCTATTTTCTGAAGAAGAAAAAAAATATATCACTGCGATACCATACTTCACGGATTACATTCTGACTATCAGCAGGCGATTTTACTCACTTGAGATTGACCCATCATCCAGGAGGTGCCAAGATAAGAGAGAGGGAGGAGGGTGGAGGGGAGTGGAATATATAGGAAATGGAATGGGTGGGAGTGTTTTCTTCGCCTTTTTCTTTTTGGCTACCCCCCGTGTAAGGGGAAAAAGACTTTGGTATATGTATGTATGAGATTGGTTCCTATAGCAACGGAGTTAAGACCATCTTGATGACAAAATTTATATATTCAATTTTGGCTAAATCCAAGCAGTTTGCAAGCTCACGGGTAGCCACTTTGTATCTAAAGAGTTAACCATGGGGACATCACCCACTCCTACTCCTCGAGTAGGTGGGGCCCGAACACGACCAATAATATTGAACACTAATGACTGTGTATGATCAGTATAGTCAATATATTGTGTCAATATTAATTGCTGCGTTGGGATAGCACTGAAGACTCATGTAGGAAGGATAATAATACTAAGTCAATATTTTAGTAAAAAAAATACTGATCGAGTCAGGACAACTACATCTCTCTCTCTCTCTCTCTCTCCGTCACGCACACTATGTATAAATAGAAATTACCCACGTTACTAGGTATGTCGCTCTATAAACGTAATAAATCTATACGAACAAAATCTCTCGCTCTCTCTTTTCCTCAGGACGGGACACAGCAAAGGCTCCTATTTGCTTCTTCTGCCCCCTACCAGGTGCTACAAGGAGCTCTCTTCTCGATTCTAATACATGGAAGAAGGTTTTGCACTTTTAACAAGACGCATAGCCAATGACTGGAATAATGACGGAGGAAGGGGGGAAGGGGAGGGGAGGGGAAGGGAGGGGAGGGGAGGGGAGAAGAGGGAAGGGGAGGGGAGGAGAGGGAAGGGGAGGAGAGAGAAGAGAAGGGTAGGAAAGGGCAGGAGAGCGAAGGGAATGTGAAGGGAGGGGAAGGGAAGGGAGATGAAGGAATGGTATGGGAGGGGAGGGGAGGGGATGGAAGGGAAGGGAAGGGGAAAAGTAAAGCGAGGGGAGATGAAGGAAGAAGAGAGCAGGATAGGTGAAGGGATGGGATGGAAAAGGAGGGGAGGGGAGGGAACGGGACGGGAGGTGAAGGGAGTGGAGAAGAGGGAATGTGAACGGAGGGGAGAGGAGGGTGGGTGAAGGGAAGGAAAATTAAATGTGGGAAGAGGGAAAGGGGAAAAGGGGAGGTGAAAGGAGAGGAGAGAAAGAAAGTGGGAGTAGAGAGAAGCAAGAAGAGTAGAAAAGGTGAGGGAGGGGACACATACACATACATAAAAGAGACAGAGAGAAATAAAGAGAGAGAGAGAGAGAGAGAGAGAGAGAGAGAGAGAGAGAGAGAGAGAGAGAGAGAGAGAGAGAGAGAGAGAGAGAGAGAGAGAGAGAGAGAGAGAGAGAGAGAGAGAGAGAGAGAGAGAGAGAGAGAGAGAGAGAGAGAGAGAGAGAGAGAGAGAGAGAGAGAGAGAGAGAGAGAGAGAGCTGCGTGTGGCAACAAGACCCTGAAAATCAATAGCCGCGTTGAACGAGCTATGCCATGTTTTGGGTGTTTTTACTCTCCCCCCTTCTCTCTCTCATTCTCTCTCTCTTAATATATCGCACACTATTTATTAACTCAGGTAAAACGCTCTGAAGCTAATGCACCGATCCAAGGATCGGTTCCGTCTAGGGGGAGAGGAGAAGGGGAGGGGGAGGGGGAAGAGGGGAGGGGGGAAGGGGAAGGGGGAGGGGTGGAAAGCTAAAAAGTGGGTCCGTCGTTGCACTTCCCGAGGAATAATGTCAGTGATCAGGTGTGGATTGGGCGACTCCTTTCCAATCATCGTCCATCAGTGGGGCATCAGTGGTGCAGATCCACAGATACGGGCGGGGAAATGGTTCCGGCCTCCCTATGCTCTATACGGAGGTAGGATAAGGTGTGTATATATATATATATATATATATATATATATATATATATATATATATATATATATATATATATATATATATACAAATACTAGACCACCAGTGACCCGTTGGGTCAAATAAAATTTTGAATGATACGTTGTTAATAAAATGGTCAATAAAATCTTTATTAAGACAATGCAGAAGATTGTGAAGTCATGTCGTCGTTGCTTGGAAAACTACGCATCATATGATTTATACGGTTCGCAATATTTCAATAAACTCATTATGCCCCATAGATGCTAATTCAGGAGTTGGCTATAATTTTAAATACTGAATATGAACATTCTAAACATTAATGGTCAGAAAATATGTAATCGGAAAATTGGAAATTCAAAAATTGGCAAATTGGAAAATTAGTAGTTGTGACGTCACGCGCTCAGCGCTGGGGTTCCTTGGGACCCACAGTGTCGTGACGTCATGTCTCTTCTTCTGATTGGCTGCTCCTCAGTCGTGACGTCATATCTCTTCTGATCTCTTCTGATTGGCTGGTCCTCAGTCGTGACGTCATATCACTTCTTCAGTAGACGGTTTCAAGCAAGATAACAAACAAGATGATCAGAATTTTATGTATAAACATATATATAAACGTACACACACACACATACACATACACGCACATATTATATATATTATATATATATATATATATATATATATATATATATATACACATACGATAAAAGTGGGAATAGGAAATACAGGCGTCTTAGTCTGAGTTTATTCCCAACTAGTTTCGCAGATTTTTTTTTCAAAGAAAAAATATATAAACAAATTAATGCATAATTCAATAACGCAGTAATTAAACAGCTTAACCAATTAATTAAACGTCATGGTAGCCTCCTGCATCGGTGTTTATCTAAAAACAAATTCGACGCGCGGCCACCTCAACGGAAAATGGATTCCATGCAACGAGAACCCGACTGGTAAAGTTGTTTCTTTCTATTAATAGACCAAATCTATGCCGCAATAGACAGAGACCACTGCCTCGTGTAAAAGCATATGAACCTGACGTTCACAATCCCCAATTATCAAGTCCCAAAGGACTCAGAGACAAAATAGTTCAAACATGTTAAAACAGTTTTGGTATTATCTGTTTGTGATATTTCTCATCTTTAGACTCAATCAAAATAGAAGATAAGTAATTAAGTACTAAACATGTAAAATAAATTCAAGTAAAAGCTCGACATTGTACCCTATCAAACAAGTCTTTAATACCAGCCCCATGTGGTTTTGCCCTTACACTGTCATGTCCCCAGGGTTCAATGCAGGACCCTCGGTCTATCCCTATGGGGCGATGCAGACCTACCCTGAACAAAATCCCTTATTCCTTGGCAAGAAATAAACAAATAAATTAATACACAATTAAACCAAATAAACATCAGTCAGTCAAATAAACAAATAAATAAATAGCATGAAAATAAAAAGTAAAGAGCGTCAGGTCAGTGAAGAGGTTTACAAAATCTCGTCTTGATGGTCCTGTGCAGGACAACCGGTCTATCCATTACGAGTACGGCACAGCCTCAGTACCTTATACCAGACCCCGTCTGGCTTCCAGAACAAAACATCAAACGAGTGCCATGGAGGCAAAGGGAATTATTAGGGCAATGGTGGTGGCTCCGGCCGCAGCGACGAGGCTCCTGAGAGTTAAGATGCACAATTTTTTAAGCGCACATGCAATCTCACGGACCCAAATCCCACACGAGGAAGGGTGGAATCAATCGTAATTGATAGATAAGTAAATGAATAAATGCATGAATAAATAAATAGATAAATAAATAAATAAATAAATGAACAAATAAATAAATAAAATTGCAAGGCTGATTCATGAAGGCTTCGTCTACACTACATTGATTTTATTCTGACCAAAATAGGACAATTTTATTTAGTCTAGATAAAACATTCATTCTTAACGTCTTAAACTTTATCGATCAACGTATCATACAGTACACACACACACGCGCACACACATACATACATACACACACACACACCACACACACACACTCACACACACACACACACACACACACACACACACACACACACACACACACACACACACACACACATATATATATATATATATATATATATATGTATATACATATATGTAAGTGGGAGTAGGAAACGCAGAAGTATTATTCTGAGTTTATTCCTCATTAGTTTCGTAGGTATGCTTTCTCAAAGGAATGGCGTATAAAATGGGTTGTCAGCATTCCTTTGAGAAAGCATACCTGCGAAACTAGTCAGGAATAAACTCAGACTAAGACTCCTGTGTTTCCTTCCCACTTACGTCGTATCAGAATGTCTCGTGTATTTATATTTATATATATATATATATATATACATACATATATACATATATATATATATATATATATATATATATATATATATATATATATATATATATATATATATATATATATATTATATATATATATATATATATATATATATATATATATATATAATCGTATCTACATACACTTTATACCAACTGACTTTATTTGACCCTAATTACACTGACGACTTTCTTGGCTTCCATCAGGTGATTTTATCCACCTTTTTGTAAATCCACCGGGCCCTTTGCCGCCGGGTCAATACTTGGCTGTTCCCCAGATGCAAGGAGCCAAGTTTTATCAACTCGCGTCATTCGGCGAATGTAATCAAAACTTGCGTTGGCAGATGCCACTGAAAGAGCGAGGAAGGTAGGGTGGGATGGAGGGGGGGGGGAGGGAGGGAGGGAGGTGCGATGGTCTGGCAGGTAGCGCGCTCGGCCCCTGTCCGGTTCTTCGCGAATTTGTATTGTCAGAGGAATGACGTAAGACTGGAGGGAATCTTTCCGTCCTTGTTGGTTCTCCAGAAGCCTACTCAACTCTAAAGCACAGCATTACATGTAATTAAAACAAATAGATAAATGATTAGATAAATAAAATGAGTAAATAAATAAAAATAAGTAAATAAATAATGAATCTATCTATATACCATGGGCCTCCCCCCCGCCCCCCAGTGAGGTACCCTCCCAAGACACACATCCACTCTCATCCACTGTTCCCCTCTCATCTCAGGATTTCATGTATGAAGGGTCATCCCTACCTCGTGCCCACTGCCCGGGCCAGGGGCAATGCAGCTAGACATAGTATACCCATAAAATACAAATAAATAAATACGGATGCAAATACAACCTGAGATTACCACAACAAGAACATACATTGCTACACAAAAAGAAACCAGTAGGAGCATTTTTTTTTTTTTACACTTTGTATTAAGACGAACTTTCCTAACTAGTCTCCTCACTAGCAAAAAATAAATAAAATGAAATAATAATAATAGTAATAATCTGTACACTTTACCACTAATTCACGTTGAACAATTTTTACAATATTTATACAGAAAACAAAACGAGCGTTTATTTCTTACGATGCTATTTATTCTGTATGCTTTGAGACTTTAATTTGCAAATTTACTCTTTCATAGTTCTGGTGTAATGACAAGATATCACTCGCACACACACACACACACACACACACACACACACACACACACACACACACACACACACATACAGTCCGTGAAATGAAATCTCAATACGATAATTGGAAATTAAGGATATAAACTAAGTTGGAACTGTACACAATCTTGAAGATGAATAGTAGGAGACGGGATCCAACGTGTGTTGCTTCGCTTCTTTCTTATGTACTACAATTCGGTAAATACATGTAAATACAGCTCTGTTTCACCACAAAACAACAGCGCCACGTTTGTTCGTCAAAACACAAGTTCCCCTTTGGTTCCTGTACGTACTGCAAGCTGTTGTCATTTCTCTGTTTCCGGAATATTAAATCCCGCCCCCTTTTTCTAAGGCCCGCCCCTTTTCTAAGTCCCGCCTACATTGTTATAAAGAC
>NC_134810.1:27963874-27981374 GCF_046742065.1 Oratosquilla oratoria
CCTGATTGCATTCATTACAAACCGACGCATTCGTCTCCATCCTCTCCCCTCCTCCACTCCTCCTTTATTGACTCCTCTCCCTCGTCTATGCCTCCTCTTTTATTGCGGCCCTCTTCCTCTCCTCCTCTTCTCTCACCTCTTCTCCTCTCCCTTCCTCTTCCCAGCTACCCGTCTGTCTTCATCGACTCTCTGCCAATTCTCTTTACTGATGTTATCTTTCTCTTTCCAGTCATATCTATTTGTCTTTGGATTCTCTCTCTCTCTCTCTCTCTGTGTTCTATCAGAACTTCCCGCTCTCCTCCTCCTCTCTCGTCTTCTTTCATTTCTTCTTGATTCCTCCTCCTCTTTCTCCTCTTTTCCCACGTCTTACTGCCTGCTCCAATATCCTTCTCCTCTTCTTCCTCACCCTACACCTCCTCCCTTCTCTTTCCCTAAGTCTTCTTGCCTGCTCCAATATCCACCTCCTCCTCCTCCTTTTCCTCCTGCTAAGCCTCTCCTGCGCCCTCTGCCTTCACTCTAAGCACACCTATATTGCTCTTTAGGCTCTCCGCAGCCATGCAGGCCATGCACGGCACAACCACCATTCGTTGTGCTCGAGGTGCCCCGGCAATCGCCCATCACGTCTCCACTTGGGAGTGTGTAAGGGTCTCCTTGATAAGGACAGATAGTGTTCGTATCACTGTTACTACTATTGGTGGTGGCGATGGTGGTAGTAGAGGTGATGGTTGTCGTGAATGTGGTGGTGGTGGTGGTGGTGATGATGATGTGAGGTGGTGAATGTGGTGGTAGCGGTAGTAGAGGTGGTAGTTGTGGTAGTGGAGGTTGTGGTTGTCGTGAAAGTAGTGATGATGGTGGGGGTGGGGGTGTTAGTGTAGATGTAGGTGGTGAGAAGTGGTGGTGGTGGAAGTTGGTGGTAGTGGTAGTGGAAGTGGTAGTGGAAGTGGTGGCGGCAGTGGTGGTGGTGAATATGGTGGTGGTAGTTATCGTGAATGCAGTGGTGGTGGTGAGAGGTGGTGAATGTGGTGATAGTGGAAGTGGTGGCAGTGGTAGTTGGTGTGGTGGTGGTGGTGAATGCGGTTATGGTGAATGTGGTGGTGGTAATGGTTAATGTGGTGGTGACAGCAGATCAGGTGATGGTGGTGTTAGTGGTAATTATAAGACCGCTCTTCCAGCTGATGGAGCAATTCTTTACGTCTTCTTCGTCCCGTCCCCTCCTTCCTTCCTTCCTTCCTTCCTTCCTTCCTACCTTCTTCCCTCAAGAAGCTATCATTTCTCTCTTTTCTCCTTTAATCTCAGTCATTTCTTTTCTCCACATGTCGTCCATCTTCCTTTTCTTCTACGTTCGATTTATTTGTCTTCTGTCCAAGACCTCAATCTTTCCTTTAGCCTCGATAATTAATTTTTGTCTTAGACCCCCAACACACGCACACACGCACACATACACACACACACACACACGTACACACACACACACGCACACGTACACACACACACACACACACACACACACACACACACACACACACACAAACACATATACACACACACACAAGGTCTCAAGGATGTCAATAAACATGTTTTCGTATAAATGCATGGGCTCCTAGAATGTATTACAGCACAAAATAAAGCCATAAAAAATTAAAAGTAGGTATGATAACAGGAGAAAAAGTGACGGGACTGCGTAACAGCTTTCCTATACATTACTAGTTATATACAATTACTTAAACACACACACACACACACACACACACACACACACACACACACACGCACACACAAGCTGTATATACAGTCATAAACCCTCTCCTTTCTGCCTTCTGATATTTCCTTTCCAATTTTTCCACATGTTTATGTCTTTCCTTTCACTATTTCCCCCTTATCTCTACTAATCATTCCCGTCCCCTCTCTCTCTTTCTCTCTCTCTTCCCCTCCCTTCTCCCCCTCCCCTCTCCATCCCTCTTCCTTTGGTGCATCTAATACTTTTTTCCGCACTCCCCCATTCTTTCTGTTGTGTTTTTCAATTTCTCTACCCTTTCCTTCTCCACTTTCATATCTTTTATCTCTCCCAGCCATCCCATTCTTTTTCCTCTGATTTCCCCTCCATTCTCTCTCTTTCTTCCTTTTCTGTTATTCGTCTGCGTTTTATCTGTTTCTCTATTACGCCCTGCTTTGCAATTTCTCTTTTTCTTTTCTCCCCCACCCCCAATTCTTTCTCCCTCTTTCTCCCAAGACCTCTGGCAACGTCCTAATCTTTCTCTCTTTCTCGACCCATTTCTTTCTCTCCAGTCTTTTGGTAAAGCTCTTTCTTTCTCTCTTTCTCTTTTTCACTATCTCTCTACCTCTCTTTCTCTCTCTCTCTCTCTCTCGCGCACACACACACCCACACCCACACACATATGCACACGTACACACACACACACACACACGCACGCACGCGCACCCACACACACATATGTGCACGTACACACACACAGGCGCACGTACACACACACACACACACACACACACACACACACACACACACACACACACACACACACACACACACACACACACACACAAATGCACGCATACTTTTGTTTACTTATTTTTACCTCCCGGACCTCTGGTAAGATTCTATTTTCTCTTTTTTAATTTTCTTTTTCAATGATCCTCTGGTAACGCTCCTTTTTATGCTACCTTCTTCCCTTCCTTCCTTCCTTCACCCCCTCCCTCCTTTCCTTCCTTGCTGCCCTCCTTTCTTCCTTCCTTCATTCTTTTCTTTCGCTCACCTTTTAACTTTTTCGTCTTCCCAACGAACGAACTCAACCCAGACCATCACTCCTGAAACTCCGTAGATTGAACCATTTCTCAGTAAGCAGGACTTACTCTGTTTCGGTTGTCGCCAGATTTTGTTCAGCCGTAAGAACACTAATTCCCCGCTAATTGGGACTAGATCCTTCAACCTGATGGAACAATTCAAATAATTTGTTCTGGTTGACGTCAAACGATTTTAATCAACCGAGGATTGGCCTCTCGACCAGAGGACCAGTGCAAGACCACCGGTCTGCCCCCCTAAGGAATGATGTAGCCTCTCTAGCTCAACCTGGTGATTTAATCCGGATTACTAACGCCCCCGATACACAATCAATACTACTGACACAATACGTTGATGGTGAGGAGCCTACGCCCGAAGGCGCGTAGCTACGGCCGAAGCAGTCACCTTTGCCCTATGCACCTGGACTCTTGGGACAGGTATCAGCTACTAAAAACCGTTGAGGAGTGTGGTAGTCGAACCCACAACTAAGAAAATACGATACCAGCACGCTTTCGATTACACCACCAGCATAACAGACGCAAAACTAATATCCCTTCCCTTGTATTTACAATACGAATTAATACATAATAGGATTGATATTGCAGGTGCCGTTTTATTTTGTATTTATTCATTTATTTATTGCCCAAGAGTAGAGTTTAACAAGATTCCCAATAAAGAAAACTTTACTCCAAAGGCTTACCCCGGCGAGGTGTCCAAATTTTGTTGTAGTGAGCGCCATGATCTTAACCAAAAGCTCTAGTCAATATATATATATATATATATATATATATATATATATATATATATATATATATAGACATATATATGTATATATATATGTAATATTATGTATACACACATGTATATATTCCAAATGCGGTTTCGTCCCGAATACTGGAGTTTCCAACAATGGAAATTTTCGATATTTAGAAATTCCCAATAGAGTGAATCACCCTCCATTGAATAGTAGCACTTGGCGTCACCAACAAAGACATCTATCCGGTGCGACACAGTACTGAAGAAAGGAGGTATGGTGGGGTGTGCACGGCTAGAGGCGCTAAAGTTCTTTGCTACGATGTATAATTTAAATATTTCATTCTAGTTATCGCCAGACGACTTCATTCGGCTTAAGGTACGAAGCGCCTGACCCACTTGTTATCGTGTTGTCCTTAAATGATTATTTTGGCTGCCGCCAGGCGATTTTATTAAACTGAGTAAGTGGGGAAGGGTCTCCCAGTAAACAGATGTACTCTGCACACTTTATTCTGGCTAACGTTAGACTAATTTAGTGAAACTTCGATTTGAGGGACCCTTTGTTCTAAGGGATAAATAATATAATTGAATAAACAAATAAATAAAAGTCAAGTTTCATGCAGTGGATTTATTTTTCTATTTATCAATTTTATTTATTGGTTTACTTATTACAAAGGATTACAAAGGAGGAGCATGCCGACAGGAGCCCTTTTGGTCCATAACTAGGTCAGATGCGAAAAAATATAATAATGATAAATATAAAAACATTAAAGAAATAAAAATTATAATATAAATAATAATAACTAAAATAAGTAAATGCATAGGTATAGCTAAATAATAAAAAAAAACATTGTTTTACATTTTTATTCTTAATATGAAGTCTCTTAGAATTTGGGAGACCGAAATCCAAAACTCCGCAAATCAAGGTCCGTCTTGAGGTCAGGGGACATCGCTGGAGACAAGGGGGTAGGGCAGAATAGCAAGTTTACAAAAAAAAATTCACATTCAAATGAATATCATCCCCCCTCCAGTTCCCATAGTCTGATTCTCCCCTCCCCTCCTTTCCCTTCCCCTCCCCTCCCCTCCCCCTATACCTACCCCGAAAATTCCGGTTCTTTCATGAAAAAATTTAGACAATAAATCGTGGTGTTAATTTCCATTCCATTCCTCTCCCATCCTTTCCCCTGTTCCATTGTCTTCCATCCCACGAAAATTGACAACTGGCATCACTCCGTGTGTGTGTGTGTATGTGTGTGTGTGCGTGTGTGTGTGTGTGTGTGTGTGTGTGTGTGTGTGTGTGTGTGTGTGTGTGTGTGTGTGTGTGTGTGTGTGTGTGTGTGTGTGTGTGTGAGCGCGCGCATCCGTGCATGCAAAAGCGAATGGAGCCAATGTCCCCCCTGTCATCCATCCATCCATCCATCCATCCAATGCCATTTTATTTTTGACCGATCAATTCCATCTATTCTATCGCACATATCCACCGCACTGTCAATTGTATGTACAATTTATACTAATCTACCGAAACTGCGAGCAATGTCAATTCAATTTCATCTATCCATCTATCCATCCATCCGGCCATCCCTTACTCCCCATCTACTATCGCATCCTCTCTCTCTCCGGGCCTCTCTACTATAGAAGGTGAAGAGTCTACACCAGGAGGCGCTGAGCAGCTGTGACCGAAGCCGTCACCTTTGCCCTATCTATGCACTTAAGGGACTGCTGGGGCAGGTAACAATCACTGCTGCTAATCGGAAAGGAGTGTTGGATTTGAGCCCACAACTCAGCGATTGAGAGGTTGGCTAGCACGTTTCCGATGACGTCACCAACGCTTCCTCAAGAAGTCTCCTCTCCCATCTCTTTTCCCTCCCTTCCCTTCCCCTTCCACCACCTCCCTCTGTCCTCTCCTCCCCTCCCGCCTCCATTCGCTTTCCCTCTTTTCCATCCTCCCCTCCTCTCCTCTTCTTCTTTCTATTCGATTTTCCTTATCTCCCCTCCTCATTCCTTCCTTCCTAACTTTCTCCCCCCCCCAACCCTTCTCGTCCTCATTACCGTCTTCCTCTTCCATCTTCTCTCTCCTTCTACTCAACCTTCCACTCCTTTACCCTTCTCACCTCTTTCTTCTTCAACCCACCCCTCCCTTCCCTTTTCCTCCTCTTCTCCTACTCAACCATCCACTCCCCTCCCCTTCTACTCCTCTCTTCTTCTACCCACCTCTCCCTTCCCTCCTCCCTTCTTCTCCCTCCCCCTCCCCTAGCAGCGCCACGGTGGCGGATCCCCTAGGTCGATCCGTGTCCTTCGACGATCCCAACAGATTTGATGCTCTTCCGATTCTACGTGGCCAGACCCTTTAAGGCTCCTCCGTCTCCTCCACTTCCTTCCTCTCCTCTTCCTCCTCAACTTCCTTCCTCTCCTCTTCCTCCTCTACTTCCTTTTTCATCTCTTCCCTCTCCTCCTCCACCACTCTTTCTTTCCTCTTCCTCTATTTCCCTCTTCTTCTCTTCCCTCTCCTCCTCCTCCACTTTCTTTCTCTCCTCTTCCTCCTCTATTTCCCTCTTCTCCTCCTCCCTCTCCTCCTCCTCCTCCTCCTTCTCCTCTTATTCCTTCTCGTCCTCTTGCTTCCCATCCTCCTCTTCTTTCCCCAACCCCCTATATGGTATTGACTGTATAAAACCTAGGTACTCAATATATTACAAACTTTAGTGACACCCCTACGGATCAAATTCACGCAGCGTCAGTTATATCTGAAGGAAAAAAAATTAACTTTAATTTTCCTTTGTCTTCCACTTTTCTGCTGTCCTCTTCCTTCCATCTTTCCTTGACCACCTCCACCTCTAGGACAGAAGCGCTTGTTACTGGTGACGAAAAACAAGTTTCTTTTTCTCTCGATATTCCTTTCTCCTCCTTTTTCTTCTACTCTTCAATTTCCTCTTTCTCTCCTCCACCTCCCTGTTCCTCCACCTTCTCTTTCTTTTATTTCTTCTCCATCTCCTTCTCCTCCTTCCTTCCTTCGGTCGTCCAATTTTTGTCCTCCATCTCCTCCTCCTCCTCCTCCTCCTCCTTCCTTCCTTCGGTCGTCCAATTTTTGTCTTCTTCATTTTTCCCTTCCTCCCTTTCTCTCCCCTACTGATTTCTCTCCTACTCCCCCTCTACCCTCCCTTTCTCTCTTTCCTTGCTTGACTTCCCATTGTTTCTTTCTCCTTCCAGCGTCTTTCATTGATGCTCTCCCTTTCCCCCTCTCCGTTTTCTTTCTTCTCTTTCGCCTTTTCTCTCTTTTTCTTCCTCTTCCTCCCGCTCTTCTTTCCCTCCCTCCCTCTCTTCCTATCCTTTTTTTCTTTCTCCATCCCTCTCTGACTTGATAGAGAGAGAGAGAGAGAGAGAGAGAGAGAGAGAGAGAGAGAGAGAGAGAGAGAGAGAGAGAGAGAGAGAGAGAGAGAGAGAGAGAGAGAGGGAATGTGTGTGTGTGTGTGTGTGTGTGTGTGTCGCCGTAACCTTATTACGACGCAATGTTCCAGTCCATTATACACTCCTTCTCCAACTCCCTTTCCTCCTCCTCCTCCTCCTCCGTCCTTTCCTCTTCCTTCATTTATTCCTCTAACCTCCTCCTTCTGTCCTTTCCTCTTCCTTCATATGCTCCTCCAATCTCCTCATCTTGCTTCTCCAACCTCCTCCCTTTCTCTCATCTTTCCCCTCATGTTCCTTCTCTCCTCTTCTACCCTTGTCCTCTACCCCTACTCACTCAACCTCTTCTTCCCACGCCTCCTCCTCCCCTTCCTTTTCCCTACTCTCCCTCCTCCTCCTCCTCTTCCTTTTCCCTACTCTCCCTCCTCCTCCTCCTCCTTCTCCTCCTCCTCCACCACCAACACAACGAGCGATTCCAGTAGATCCTCTACCACATCAGGGGCAAACGCGGAAGGAGTTTAATTGAAGACGAAGAAATACTCCACCATCGCTGGTAACACAATACCTAATCACTATACGCCACCGGGCCGGATATTCCGTCGTCCGCCGAGTGCGCTTCGGTCGTCTGGGGATTTGGCCAGAAAAACGAGTTGAAGAGCACTTTTAAAATGTTTCCATGATACTGATGTTCTATATAGTATCCTGAAGATAACAACCTATCTCTGGGCACTGGGCAAACAACCTTACATATAAACCTGTCCTTCGTCACAGGCAGTTCACTAGCGCGTCTGTCCCGATCCCATCATGTTATTTAAAACTATCTAGGAAAAGGGAGCATGTGGGAGCGTGATTTCTCTAACTTGCGGCGTCATTATTGATCACGATGACACTGTAAGATATGTAATGCAATGCATAATATATAGAGGATATGGTGTAGAAAGGAAAATGTATAATGTAATGTTATAACAACTTATATTGAGTAAAAGGTACATTGTACATAGTACAATGTACAATGTAATATGCACAAATATGTATGATAATGTATAATGTATAATACATAATATAATGTACAGGCTAGAGGGTACAGTGTACAGAGTAATATGTGTATAACAATGAATAATCTATTTACATTGTATAGTTTATAAATATATGGAATATATCAAAGTAAAACGAGTGACAAGTTATGTATCGGACAATATGAACTGGAATCCAAGATCTCATAAAACAAATATAGTTTTAAGATTGTACTGTAACAATAATAAATAAACAAGCAAAAAAATAAACGAGTAAATAAATACATTAATAGATAAGTACATAAATAGGTAATAAATACGATTATAAATAAATACAAAAATTAATAAATACATAAATAAACATGACAGTTCCATTAACTGAGCTTCACCTAAGATATCAACAAGATCCAAAAAAATTTCATTGAAAGAAACGAAATGTAACTGAATCCTGCTTAATGTTTGGTAAACAAGAGAAACACACAAACCTGAGTTGAAAACATGATAAGGTGTGATAAATTATTAATATTTAGTCACGTAACAATTCTCCCCTGACAGATATCAAGTACGAAAGGGAAAAGGTGAGATTAAGTCGTGACCTAGCTAAAGCTGCCCTCCACTACTTCACCCTCCATGCTCTTCCGTTTCTATGCATTGTTTATCTAAAGATGTAATACAAGAAAGGTATCCCGTCTTCATTTTACGTTTTTCCTCTTCCTTCTTGTTTTTTAATACACCCCAATGGTGAGGAAGAAATGGAAGAAAAAACTTGCATGTGTATATACTGTGCTTGCGTGTGTGTGATTACACACATGCACGCACGCACGGAAACACACCCACCCACACACACACACACACACATATATATATATATATATATATATATATATATATATATATATATATATATATATATATATATATATACATATATATATTTATACACACACATTCATTTTTCTTGTTTGCCCGGTGGGGTGACCCAGTGGTGGTGGCCGAACGATGTGATGGTGTGGTACGTTGTAGCATCGTAAAATTATTGTTATGTATTATACTTACGTATTGTTCAATTAGGAGATAAATATATTTTCCCATTATATAATATTGTAATTGTGTAATTACGTTAGACCAATGTAAAATTCGTTACATATTTTGCAAGGAATTTTATATACACACCCTAGTTCAAACTAGACAAACACGATGAACTAGAAAAATATGTACTACCACTTCCAACCCATAGTATTATTCAGTTGATCGAACTATGCATTAAAGATTGTAAGTTTCAATTTCATGACAATTACTACATCCAAACATTTGCCATGAGCATTGGGGAAGCCCCCTCTCCCCTGTGCTCAGTAACTTGTATATGGAGTTTTTTGAAAGCAAGATTTTAAGTAAGATCATTCCCCCCGGTATAACTTGGCTACGCTAAGTCGACGACATTCTTTGTCAATACCATGATCATTTAGATGCTTCACATTTCCTCAGTAGAATTAATAGCCCAGTCAAGTCTATAAAATTCACAGAGAGGAACCTTATATTTAGTGTATACAGAAAATCGGCCAATGTTGGTTCTTACATTGTTATTCTTCCCACCCTGATAATGTAAAAAGATCTGTTTTCTCATCAATGTTTCTAAGAGCTTTACGGGTTTGTAGCCATGAGTATATTGATGAGGGTATAAGAAATGTTTATGATATTGGTATTAAATTGAAATATCCAAAACATTTCATTGATATCTCTTACAATTTTGCAAGGAATTTTTTTTACAACCCTCAACCAGTCAAACCTTTTGTCCATAATAATCTAGTAGTGTTACCCTACCAATATTTCCATGATGTCGATATTCTATACATTAGCTTGAGAGTCAAACGACCTTACATATGGATCCATCTATACCTGGTCACAGGCAGTTCACTAGCGGAGCACACACGGTGCCAATCTTCAAGAAATACCTTTCTCCCTGAAGATTCTTAATAATAACGGAACTATTCTTAAACCAGGCGAATTTCTTCGGGTAAGATTGGTCCCTATGATGGTAGGGTCAATATATATATATATATATATATATATATATATATATATATATATGTGTGTGTGTGTGTATATATATATATATATATATATATATATATATATATATATATATATATATATTTGGATGATGGAGAACATAAACACAGGGGAAGGCTCGGAACCCTAAACACTCTAACGTTTCGTTCGCGTAGAACTTCTTCAGAGAGTGTATGTAGAACTGCAATTGAAGTTTATGTACTAAATCTAATTATCTTTTCGGACACTTGGGAAAGGTCGTTTTTCTGGCGTGCTTTAGAATTAAAATACTAGTTTCTTTAGCTAAATTAATAAACCCTCCTCGATGATTCGATGAATCATTAGTTGAAATATATGCTGATTCAACAATTCTTCTAGTGAATTTATCAAAACCTTTATGTAGCACTTCAGCTTCTCTCCAGTTTGGTAAATGATCGAATTTTTCCGCATGAACTACTAAAGAATTAGATGTCCTATGTGCTTTTATGTCGTTTTTATGTTCATAAATTCTTTTTTCTAATCCTCTTGACGATTCGCCAAAATAAGCCATTGAGCAACTATTGCACGGGATTTTGTATACGACGCTGTTTTCGGAATTGGTTCTCTTTTCAGCAGTCTTTATTAAATCACCTATCCTCTTGTTAGTTATTTTAGCTATATTCATACCTGATTTTGTTAAATATTTGTCTATTATTGGTGACGTTTCTGAGCCAGGTACTGATATAAAATTTGTATTATTTTTATCATTTCTCTCTTTCTTTCCGCGATTGTAAATGTTTATTGCTTTTCTTTTTGTTCTTTTCAACATTCCCTCTGGATATCCAAGTTTGTCAAAGGTTTTCATAATGTAATCAAATTCGCCTTCTAGGTATTCATTACTACAGATTCGTAGTGCCCTGAGAAAAAATCCTATTACTATACCACTCTTTGTCCTATCATCATGTGCGGAGAAGTAATGTACTAAATCCTCTTTGTTAGTTTCCTTTCTGTATACTGAGAAAGTTACAGTTTTTTTCCACTCGTCGTATTAACGTATCTAGGAAGGGCAATTGTCCGTTTTGTTCCTCTTCTACGGTGAACTGAATATCGCTGTTGACCGCGTTAAGCATTCTCACTTTATTATTTACATTGGTGTTTTCGGGGATGATTGTGAGGACGTCGTCTACATATCTAAACCAGTGTGATCCCCTACCATTGATTCTGATAAAGTTTTCTTTTTCTAATAACTCCATATATAGACAGGCCATCACTGCACTTAAAGGACTACCCATAGCGAGACCTCTATGTTGTTCATATTCGTCACCATTAAAAGTAAACGCACCGAAATTTACGCATAAATCTATCAATTCTATATAATCTTGTTTTCTTATGGGTAGGTCAGTATCGTTCATATCTTTTATTACTCTCTTTACTGCTTCTAACGCACTGCTAGTGGAAATATTTGTATATAACGCCTTGACATCATAGCTTACTAACTTTTTCCCCGTGAAATCTAACTCTTTTAGTCTTGTCAAAAGATCGTTAGAATTTTTCAAATGTGTATTGCTGATCGATCCCATTGCCTGTGATAGCGGTTTGGCTAGACATTTCGCTAGTCTGTGGGGTGCACTGCCAACCCCTGAAGTTATGGGTCGCATTGGAACGTTGGGTTTGTGAATTTTTGGAATACCGCGCATTCTGGGAGGATTGGGCGAATTTGATTACATTATGAAAACCTTTGACAAACTTGGATATCCAGAGGGAATGTTGAAAAGAACAAAAAGAAAAGCAATAAACATTTACAATCGCGGAAAGAGAGAAATGATAAAAATAATACAAATTTTATATCAGTACCTGGCTCAGAAACGTCACCAATAATAGACAAATATTTAACAAAATCAGGTATGAATATAGCTAAAATAACTAACAAGAGGATAGGTGATTTAATAAAGACTTCTGAAAAGAGAACCAATTCCGAAAACAGCGTCGTATACAAAATCCCGTGCAATAGTTGCTCAATGGCTTATTTTGGCGAATCGTCAAGAGGATTAGAAAAAAGAATTTATGAACATAAAAACGACATAAAAGCACATAGGACATCTAATTCTTTAGTAGTTCATGCGGAAAAATTCGATCATTTACCAAACTGGAGAGAAGCTGAAGTGCTACATAAAGGTTTTGATAAATTCACAAGAAGAATTGTTGAATCAGCATATATTTCAACTAATGATTCATCGAATCATCGAGGAGGGTTTATTAATTTAGCTAAAGAAACTAGTATTTTAATTCTAAAGCACGCCAGAAAAACGACCTTTCCCAAGTGTCCGAAAAGATAATTAGATTTAGTACATAAACTTCAATTGCAGTTCTACATACACTCTCTGAAGAAGTTCTACGCGAACGAAACGTTAGAGTGTTTAGGGTTCCGAGCCTTCCCCTGTGTTTATGTTCTCCATCATCCAAATAATTTGTCTAAAATACTTATCCATATATATATATATATGTATATACATATATATAAATATATGTATATATATATATATATATATATATATATATATATATATATATATATATGCTGGTACATTGTGACAAGTTGATGAAGGTGGAAAAAGAAGCAATGAGCGAAACCGGTCAGTAATAACCTCAGGAACTCGGAACTAGACCTGTGACTTCTTTTTCCATATATATATATATATATATATATATATATATATATATATATATATTTATATATATATATATATATATATATATCTTATTGGAATATTTGACCATTTAAGACCCAAGTGAATAAATCGCCTAGTATTGGCCAGAACCAAATCTACAAAAAGCTTTACTGGTTAGGTTAGGTATTGCTAAATACAGGCTGGATTTTTCAAAATACCGCTATCATGCAGGCGATAATGATCGAAACTGGCGTTTTTTTCCACAGCAACGGCGACAATATCCCCCATAACAGGCGACACGGTCCTCTTAATTCACCCAATTTAAACCAGTTCAGGAAGCCCACAGGATTGAAAGGGTTTAACACTTAATCATGTATTATTAGTTAGGCATTAATTGAGGCACATTACGAGAGCGTTGCATACACGAGAACACCACAAAGCCGCTTGGCATAGATTCTCTTCGCTTCGCTTAGCTTATCTTCGCTTCGCTTCCGGCTAAACGAATCCCACAATTTCGGGGAAAAAATGGAAGAGAAAAATGGATGATTGTGTAACACAAGGCCGAACTGTACCTGCAAATTGCTAATTGATTGGGAAGCAGCAGCACCGACGGACGCTCAGGGACGCCGCGCAGATCTGATGTGTGTCGGAGGGAGGATGACAAGTTGCGACGCCAAAGAGAGGCGACACGCTTCCGGCACAGCGACACGCGCGCACGCACGCATGCATGTGAGGCACGTACATGTACACGCATGCACGCACGAGTACACACACACACACGTACGTATTGTATAAGTGTGTATATACGTATGAATGCATGTTTGTATCTATATATGTATGTATGCATGCATGCATGCATGTATGCATGTATGAATGCATGTATATATATACACAAATACGCACACACACACACATATATATATATATATACATATATATATATAAATAATGTGTGTGTGTGTGTGTGTGTGTGTGTGTGTGTGTGTGTGTGTGTGTGTGTGTGTGTGTGTGTGTGTGTGTGTGTGTGTGTGTGTGTGTGTGTTTTACGGGAAGGGGAGCTATGTTGGCGGTATTCCGTCTTCATATCTCGTTTTATCTACAGTAGACTGTTTTTAGATTCGTGTATTGTTTTTGCACACACCACTTTCTCATCTAACTTGTTCCAAACGTCTATTACTCTGTAGGGAAAGCTGTTCTTTTTCAGGTCTCTTCTATAACTATCTTTCTTGATTTTCTTTCCGTGTCCTCTTGTATTTCTACCATCCCATTTTATTATTCTATAAATAATCATCAAGTCTCCTCTCTCTCTTCTTTGATCTGTCTGTAGCTCAAGTTTTGCTAGTCTCTCTTCATATGATAGTTCTGAGAGTGTTGGTGCCAATTTTGTAATTGCTCTTTGTATTCTTTCAAGTTTTGTTATACATTTTTTTGTACTTGGTGACCACGTCGTCGCTGCATATTCCAATCTTGATCTTATCAAAGTGACTAGTATTTTTTCACCTTTTCTTCGTCCAGGTAGGTAAATGCCACTTTGATTGTTCTTATTAAATTATAAGTTTCTTAAAAAAATTTGTTTATATGTTTCTCAGGGAACATTTTTATTTATAATAATGACTCCCAGGTCCTTCTCATTTTCTACTTTTTCAATTTCTTCTCCCAATTTATATGATCCCACTATTCTTTTTTTGTTTCCTCCAAATTCCATTATACTACACTTCTTAATATTGAATTCCATCTCCCACTTCCTACTCCATTCCCATACTTTACTGAGATCACTCTGTAGTGACTCACAATCTTCTTCTGTGTTCACTTTTTTCAACAATTTTACATCATCCGCAAAAAGCTCACATAAATTTCAATACCTTTATCCATATCATTAACATATATAGCAATCATTATTGGGGCCAGAACTGTTCCTTGCGGAACACCACTTATCACTTCATCCCCATTAGAGTGTTTATCTCTTTTCACCACTCTCATTTTTCTTTCATGCAAGAGGTCTTCCATCCACTTCAGTAGTTTGCCTTGTATTCCTCCTGCAGTTTCTAATTTCTTTAGCAACATATGTGGCACCTTATCAAAAGCTTTTTTTCAGTTCTAGAAATGCACAATCAGCCCATCTATCTCTTTCTTGTATTAAATCTATTAGCCTTGAATAGAAACACATTAAGTTTGCGACGCATGATCGTCCTTCTCTAAATCCAAATTGCCTTGGATTTAGTACGTTGTTTTTTTCCAAATGCCTTACCCATCTAATTTTGACCATTCTTTCAGATGTTTTAGCTATCGTACTTGTAAGAAAGACCGGTCTATAGTTAGTAGGGTCTTCCTTGTTCCCCCTTTATATATTGGTACTATATTGGTACTATTTTCCAATCTTCTGGAACTTTTCCTTCTTTCATTGAACTATTTATTAGACTATGTATTTTGTCTGTTAGTTCATTCCTGCATTCTCTCAAAATCCAGTTTGCCATTTCATCTGGTCCATGCGATTTTCTGACATCGAGATTACTCAAGTGATTCATTATTTCATTCCTTGATACTTCTATCTCTTTCATAGGGGGGACTTTCTCCTCCCACTCGATATCTCTAGGTTGTATGTTCTCCCTCGTAAACACCGATTTAAAATGCTTGTTCATAATTTCTGCCATTTCTATTTCCTCTGTGTATTCAACTCCTCCTTGTCGTAGTTTCTCTAATTCTTGTTTGTTTTTCAGTTTGTTGTTTACAAATCTGTAGAATAGTTTTATTTGATCTTTACATTTTTCTATGACATCTTTTTCGTATTTTCTCTTTTCTTCTCTGCACACTTGTACATATTCATTTCTATAACTAGTATATATTTTCCATTTTTCAGGTCTTTTGTCTTTTTTCCATTTTATCCAAGCTTTATCCCTTTTGTCTTTTAACTCCCTACATCTTTTGTTGTACCAACACTTTACATATTCTTTTTCTTACTTTTGTCTTGGAACATACTTTTCCACTCCTTTATAATTTTTGTCAAATTATTCCATCTCTCTTTTTATGTATACTTTCCCAGTCTGCTTTTTGAAATTCTCTTATTTTATCTTTTTTTTTTCATACATCAATCTTCCCTTTCTATATTGTTCATTTTTTTAAATGTATTTTTCCTCATTTAGTTCCAGTTCAACCAATATGTGGTCACTTTTACTTATTGGTGTCTATCTTGTCCACTATTTCGGGTTCTGATGTCATTATTAGGTCCAGTCTCGATGGTTCTTCCTCATTTCTATACCTAGTATTCTCTTGTATCCATTGCATCACTGCATGTTCTATAATCATATCAAGTAGTACATTTCCCCATAGGTCGTCTCCACCCTTCACTGTCATCTCTTCCCAGCAGATTTCTTTACAATTAAAGTCACCCATTATAACTATTCTTTCTCCATCTTCCATTATCTTATTTAGTGTTATTCTTGTGTCTTCTAACATATTTTTGTGTTCTCTCTCTTCCCACGAGGCCGTTTTAGGAGGCACATAATTTACTACAAACTTCCTGCTCTTCCCATCCCTGTCCTCCACTTCCATCATAATCATCTCTATTCTTTCCATATGTGACATTCCTTATATTCATATCCTTCTTAGCCAGGAACATAACTTCACCCCCTTGTTTTACCTCTCTGTTTCTAATCCAATAATTGTATGCACCATGTCCTACACTGTTGGGTGGTAGTGGACCTTTCAACTTTGTCTCTACAATTCCCATTATGTCCGGTTCTTTTTCCTTCAGGTAATCATTCAGTTCGTTCAAGCCTGTTATTAAACCATCTATGTTTGTGTAAGACACTTTTAATTTTCTGCTACTTCCATCGTGTTTTCTGTTTCCTTTCCGTTTTTCTCTGCTATGAACCATTTCCTCACTTTCATATCCACTACTCTCCAATAGAATTTCTCTTTTTCTGACTCTGTTCTTTTCTCGTTTTTTCTTTAGCCTCTAGTCTTGTTTTCTCCTCTCTTTCCTCTTTATTTATTTCTCTTTTTATCCATACCTGTTTATATTGATCCCTGTCTGCTAGTTTCCCTGTTTTTGCTAAGATATTCTCTACTGTCGTTTGTGACCTGAATTTTATCTTAATTGGTCTAGTCTAATATGTATTATATTTCCCTAATTTATATATTTCTTCAATTTCTTTCCCTGTTTCTTGTCCATCCTCTTGAACTACTTCTAATATCTTGTTTACCTTTTCCTTTTCCTCTTTTACTCTTGTGGTTCTATTTGGATTATACTTCTCTTCCATCCCTAATATAATTATACATTTCTTTTTGTCCGCTAAGTCTCTTACTATATTCTCCTTTTCTCTCATCACTTTAATAACTGTGTCCTTAGTTTGTTCTTTCATCTGTTGTTTCACTATATCTGTAAATACAACTTTGTTGTTCTCTTGGACTTTTCTCCAACCCTGTGCTTCTTTTGCTATGGACTCTTTATTCTATTATTATTCTTTAGTTCCTCATTCTCATATTCTATTTCTTTAATTATTTTTTTTTTTAATTCTTCTATTTCTTTAGTTAGGTTTTGATTCTCCTTCTTTAGTTCTTCCAGTTTATTAACTCTTTGGGTAACTAGTGTTAATTGGTTAAACCTAACCTCCCATTCTTCGTTCATTTTTTTATTCTTATTTTTTGTTTCAGTTTCTCCTCTAGATTTACTAGTCGTGGGAGGTTGTCACCTACTCCCTCATTAAATCCATAAAAGCAGTTATCTTCTTTTTCCATTGAGCTGTTATTATCTACATTTCTGCTTTTGACACCTCTGCTTCCTTGTTGTTCCTCGTCTTTGTGTTCTGCCCCCCGTTTGTTTACACACCTCCTAACATCCG
>NC_134810.1:27991374-28001374 GCF_046742065.1 Oratosquilla oratoria
CTGAATTATAATTGAAAGAGTATCATGTAGACAAGTGAAAAGGAAAGACGAGGCAATGATGTTCAGTTGGCTGTACTTAGGTTGCTGACTTGGCTTCACATTGTTTGTAAAACAATGATTTTGCATTTCGCTATATAACGGAATGATTTTTCAAAATAGAAGGTATGGTCCCCAAATATGTTGGTGAAGTTCGCATAAATGTTGTGCGTGTAAACACACACACACAAACACACACACGCACACACACACACACACACACACACACACACACACACACACACACACACACACATGACACCGGATAGACACATAAACAAAAAATGGTCGGTGAAACCTACAACTTACTAAGGTCAATAAAAGTGGCATTTGAATACTTGGACGAAGAAATAATTAAAAAAATATTAGTCACATTGATTAGACCAAAACTGGAATATGCACCGACACTATGAACACCCAGTACTAAAAAGAATATAAGGAAACTAGAAAGAATACAGAGAGCAACGACAAAGTTGGCATCAGCTCTTTCCAAATTAACATACGAACAAAGATTATCCAAATTAGAACTACCAACACTAGAGCAAAGAAGAGAAAGAGGTGATCTGCTGACTATATTTAGAATCATGAAAGGAATGGAAATCCTTGACAGAAAAGGTTTACTAAAAATGACAATGAAAAAACAAGGTCATGAAAAGAAACTCAAAAAAGACAACTACAGAAGAGATCGGAAAAAGAATAGCTTCCCACACAGAGTGCTGGATATATGGAATAACTTGGATAAAGAAACAGTGTGTGCAAAAAAAAATTGATGCTGGAAGATACAAAGACGGGGCACCACGAGCATAGCTCCTTCCCCGTATAATACAACTAGGTAAATACACACACACACACATATACATATTTATATATATATATATATATATATATATATATGTGTGTGTGTGTGTGTGTGTGTGTGTGTGTGTGTGTGTGTGTGTGTGTGAGTGTGTGTGTGTGTGTGTGCGTGTGTGCGTGTGTGTGCGTATAATTATGCAGTCTGTATATACAGTATGTGTGTATGTAGATACTTGTGTTCATGTATGTATGCATATATGTACGTGTGGGCATGAACATTACTAAAGTAGAGCGTGCACGAAACGGTTTCAAGCAAAACATCCTAAAATGATCGATATTGAACCTATTCATACCTGCCTTTAGGGTCACAATACAAGACTAAAAGAATCCTCTACTATCCTTGCACCCTCTCCGCATCTACTCTGGCGGCCGCCAGTCGATTTTATTCACATAGGCGACCCACCCCATGAGACAGGAAGAGGTTAGGGAGTGTCTAGAAGAATTTATGAAGATTTAAGAGAATTTAAGAAGATTTATCACAACCCCACCTGTCGTTCTTCCGAGGTCCTGAGCATATCATACCTGAAAAAAAGAAGAAAAATATGTCATTACCTAAATCATAACAGACATTATGTGTGTGTGTGTGTGTGTGTGTGTGTGTGTGTGTGTGTGTGTGTGTGTGTGTGTGTGTGTGTGTGTGTGTGTGTGTGTGTGTGTGTGTGTGTGTGTGTGTGTATTCAACTTTGTCTTTGGATCACGTGTTGGACTCGTGATCGACAGCTATATCACTCCCCCAAGAGAGCTCAGAGATCGTAGGTCCGATCTTTGGGTAATGATTTGACTTTGAACACACACACACCCCCAACTCCCCGCCCACGAGAGTTGGATAACACTCTCAGCGCTGCCATATTGATATTATTTCAGCCCTGGGCGAGGATCGAACCCGGACCGCCGTAGTGGCGACCAGAGCTCTAACAGCGCCATTGAGTGCGTGTGTGTGTGTGTGTGTGTGTGTGTGTGTGTGTGTGTGTGTGTGTGTGTGTGTGTGTGTGTGTGTGTGTGTGTGTGTGTGCGTGAGCGCGTGTGTGTGTGCGCGTGCGTGTGTGGGTGTGTGTGTATGATTCACCATGGTCTTGGATCACGTGTTGGACTCGTGATTGACAGCTATCCCCTCCCGGAAGAGAGCTCAAAGTTCATATATGACCGATCTTTGGGTAATGATGTGACCTTACACGCACACACACACACCCAATTCCCCACCCACGAGAGATGGAGTAACGACTCGCAGCTCAGCCATATTGAAATTATTTCAGCCCTGGGCGGTATTCGAACCCGGACCGCCGTAGTGGCGACCGGGAACTGTACCACTTATGCCATTGAGTCGTGTGTGTGTGTGTGTGTGTGTGTGTGTGTGTGTGTGTGTGTGTGTGTGTGTGTGTGTGTGTGTGTGTGTGTGTGTGTGTGTGTGTGTGTGTGTGTTTAACTGCATTTGCAAAAACTTCCGTGTACACAAATATATACATCTCCAAAAAAAAGGGATTAAAATAGACAAAACCTATGATAAACAAATGAACACTGGAACTTCCCCCAGCTCTACCAAATCAAGACAACACCCAGGTAGCGGATCTTTGCACTCTCTCCCCTCCATCCCCTTCCCGACGCCTCATCCCAGAAACCAAACAAGCACAGATTGTTGAGATTCACCTCATAAATCCTGTTCGTGAATCTTCCTGTGGAACCGTAAAGCAGCGTATCGGATCCAGGTTTTCCGAATACGCCCAAACAAATGCCAACACACAAACACACACACACACACACACACACACACACACACACAATCAGCCAAACAAGTGGGTGTTATGCGTGTGTGCAAGTTCACAGTCTTACCCACTGATCACGCAATATATGAGCTCTGATCTCTCATCTGAGAGGGTAATAGCTATCGATAACATGTCCAGCATGTGATTTAAGGCCATAATGAATCACAGGGACCGTCTGCCTGTACAAAGTGTAACAAAGCAAAGAAAGAATAAAAGAAAGAAAATTAAAGGAACAGCAAAGTCTTCTCTCCCCACTTTTCGTATCCACAAGGTGGCACCCTCGAGCAGGTTGGAGCCTTAAGGGGGGTTTATACGGTCTAACGTTTCGTCGAACGCGGTTCGACAGCCACGTGTTTAAAGTGATGTGTGAACGTGTGAACGGGGTATTTGGTTGTCGAACACGTTTGTTAAACCCCAAATACCCCGTTCACACATAATTTTAAACACGTGTCTGTCGAACCGCGTTCGACGAACCGTTAGACCCATGTAAACCCCCTCTTAACCTGGTGCCTGTGGGAGGAGTACTTCCGCCTCGTGGTCGAACGACGGCACCGCACCTCCGCCGCGTTCATCACCTATTTCCTTCAGCAGTGTCTTCTGTGGTACCCAACAGCGACCAAGGTTTTATTTGCTGGGGGCTCTTCCGCTTTCACATTAAATCCTCTGCGCCGCCTCCTCCACCTCTTCCCCTTACTCCACCTTTTCCTTTTCCTCTTCTTCATTTCTTCGTCCTTACCTTCTTCCCTAAACATTTTTATGCACATATATGTGTCAATCAATCAGCTATTCGTAGTCCACTGCTGAACACAGGACTCTCACAAAAGACGTCCATTTTTAGCACGACTGCGCCAATCTTTACCACGCCGCTCCTGTAAACTTCTATAACTCGTCTCTCCATCTTATATCTGGTCTTCCTCTTCCACGATTCCCATCTCGCTGCATTAAGCCAGTAACACACTTGCGTCATTTCTCTTTTCCGTTTAAGTTCCTTGCTCAATTCCACTTTAGCTCGCTTATCGTGTCTAAAATAGATTTCAATCCAGTTTGTTCTCTCACCCAACTTAATCTCTTCCTATCTTTCATCCCTATTCCCAAAATTGATCTCTTTATTCCCCTCTGTGCATTATTTAGCTTTTTCTCCATACTTTTAGGTATATGTGTACATGTATATATGTATATGAATATGCATATGTACCGCGTATGTATACATGGCCTTTCAGTCTCCTCCTCCAATAAACCTGCCAGATTTACTCACAAACCTCTTCAAACCCTACTCTGTCCCTGTTACCAAAACAATGCCTTCTTTACATATTATGCTCTTTAACATTCATTTTTGCCCACTTTCTTCCAACCCCACTCCCGTACTCATATCTCTCAACGTTCAACTCTAATAGCTCTATCTATATACACATTAAACAACCATGTTGACATTACACACTCCTGCATAACACCAACTTTGACTTCCAACATCTTGCTCTCCATATCTAATTTAACACACGTCACAATCGTCTAAAATCCCCCATCCCTGTGTTGATTACCTAAAGTGCATGCAGTCGATACCTTAGGGATTACAGTAATACCCCTATGGACCACAGCCACACATCGCTGCTCCATGGTTGTGGAATCAACATACATACAGAGGAATGCTGAAAACTTTTACCATCTACTACTCCTTTTTTTTTTTTTTTTTAACTTTCCTTCAAACTTTCCTACATCACCCCTAAGACTCCCTTTCCTCCATAAACATGAGGAAGGCCTAGGGTTGGGGTCAATAAGAACACCGTCCACGTGCTCCCTGCATGTCGTTAAGAGGCGTAATAAAAGGGACAGGGGAGGACATGGGAGAACAACCTCTCCTGAGATCGCTAAAAGAAAGTACATGTGTATGTACACGTGTATCTGTATATTCATGTGTATTTGTATATGCATACGTACATGTACATGTATACGTATATGTATATGTACATGTATATGTATGTGTATATTCATGTGTATTTGTATATGCATACGTATATGTACATGTATTCGTATATGCATATGTACATGTATAAGTACACGTATATGCATGTATGTGTATGTATACATGTACGAATATACATGCATACGTACATATGCATACAATGTATATTATGCGAGGAGAGTGGCTTTTCTTACCTTCCATCTTGATCTTTATTTCCCTGACAAGAAACTAAGAGGATCATTTCTGTTTATTGTTGGATTAGCGCCCCCAACACTTAAGTGTAGACACCTTGAATAACACGCGCGCGCGCACAAACACGCACACACACACACACAGAGGGGGAGAGAGAGAGAGAGAGAGAGAGAGAGAGAGAGAGAGAGAGAGAGAGAGAGAGAGAGAGAGAGAGAGAGAGAGAGAGAGAGAGAGAGAGAGAGAGAGAGAGAATGTGTAATTCATGTTCTGAACACACGTCTGCACAAAAATCCTCTCGGGCAAATCTTTTCTTTTCCACGCAATAAATACTTCCTCCTATTTACGACTTCTTTCCTTTTGAAATTTATTCCCCGATATTTTAAAATCGCTTCTCAAAAATCTTATTTGCAGTGCCCCCACCCGTGTTTTCATTTATACACCGCACTTGCATATTCATCTCGATTTTTCTCTCCTCCGCCAGGCTCTCTCTCTCTTCTTTTTATCACTCTCTCTCTTTTTTTTTATCACTCCCTCTCTCTCTCTCTCTCTCTCTCTGAAGTGGCACCAAGAGCCGCGCTGGGAAGCGGCACCAACGGCCACGCCAGTCTTCCATTCGAGGGTTTTTCATGAAGAGCCCCCCCCCCCCGCTCTCGCCTCTCCAGCGTGTCTCACATCTTGTTTTTATTCATAATCTCCTTTTACGCTTTACGGATCAAAAGAGAGAAACATACATACTAATACAGAGACACAAATATAGTCATAACTCGGGAAAACAACTTTTAAGTTTTACTAATATGTATTGGTGTGAAAGCGGGATTAATTCGAGTATACAGTATACTTGAAATATCGTCCACGAGGTTAAGGTCATTCATTTATGACAAATTACATTACGACAGTTTTAGTTACCAGAGGCCAAGATTTCATACCGGGAACGATCGAAAAACTTACTTTGCCAAGTATATATTGAAAAAATATATATACATCCATAAAGAGATTTGCCCCATACCATCTATATGACAAGAAATGCACACGTATAGAGATATATAAACACAAACACAGTCAATACACAAATGAAAACATATATGATATGTACATACAGAAATATATGGAGACAAACTTTCATTTTTAGTCTTTTTTCATAATCGGATACTCTTTTATATGAACGCAAAAGCAGACATGTAAAAAATACAGTCACAAAGAGAGAGAGACAGTCACAAATAAACAGACAAAAGATATATATATGTATGTAGACAGATAAATATGAATTTTCATATTTTTCTATTCTTAAAATGCATGCATAAAGGGACACATACATTTATCAGTACACAATGAAAATATACATGTAGAGATAGATGGTTATAGATTTTTATACAGTCGTTCATTCATACCCTCTTATCATTTATATGAATAGACAAAAGCAGACATATACATACACTCTTCATAAAGATATACATGTATATATACATGTATATATACATTCATACATACATCCATGGTAGACAGAATAGACTAACAAATCAATGGTCTGTTATGGCCCAAAATTTAAAAGTATTAAAATAAAAACTCAACTGGCAACAGTAAAATAGTAACATTTACAATTTACGACAAAATTGTACCTAAATAAAACAATTTACCAAAAGCGAATAAACAAGACCTTTAAACACAATTGTAAAAACAAAACGACACAGTAAAACATTTCAACGATTCATACAAAACCAAACAAAAACAAAAAGGAAAAAAAAATTAATATCTGCAAACACATACAGCACCGGTTTGTTTACCATACATCACCGATTGCACCCCATCCCCCCACAATTGCAATCTCGGAAAAATCCCAACTTTCCTGCCCATATTTCGCCCCAAAACTCTCCCACTTAAACAAGACCTCTCAACGAGCAGCACTCCGGGAATCGCCGGGTGGGTCCTCATTTGTCTCCAGGTGGTTCACGTGACCGGCCACAGGGAGTCTGCACGTGTATGCATCAATAAACCATCTTCTCGAGAGTCTGTAGGTATGTCTTGTAAGTAAATATAAATATATATATATGGTCCTGGTCTTGCAATGTGAATTTTATTTTATTTTATGGTTCATGTGTAGGTTTTCAATCTCCTTTTCCAAATCTTTTTCCGGAGCTCTCTCTCTCTATCTCTCTATCTCTCTCTCTCTCTCTCTCTCTCTCTCTATATATATATATATATATATATATATATGTATATATATATATATATATATATATATATATATATGTATATATATACATATATATATGTATATATATATATATATATATGTATATATATATATATATATATATACAGCAAAATAATGTATATATGTAACTAACGTATACATATAGAAACATACATGCAGATGCATAAACTGAAATATATGCATGATACAAAGACAAGTAACCCAGCCTAATCACATGGTCATATCCACTGCTTTTCTTTTCACAACAAACGACAAAAGCAAACCAGAATAACGTCATGTCGTTTTTGCAGATCAAGCCGTTAATTCCAGTATAATACTTCAAGGAAATCTTCCCCTCTCAATTTTTTACATATAACATGATTCTAAATAAACAAGGCATTTCATCAAAGGTATACAATATGGCATCGTCCTTTACAACTATTATACATTATATATATATACATATACATATATTTCTGTTGAATGCTAAAGCACATTTGGTGTCAATATTTTTAATAAAACGCTTCTCTAACTCTCCATATATTTTTTCTTCAAAGTTCAAGCTTTGAAGGAAAATCCAAAAAGGCTTCAAAATGTAGATCCATTTATACATTTATATTAAATGTGATTCCCAGTTCTGCTTTATCTATTTTCCTTAAGACATTCTCTTTGTGTCTTAAGATGGTCATAATGTTTCTATTGAGATTTGAGATGGTTTCTCCGTAGGTCATCTGTGCTGCCATTCTATGTAACACAGGTGACCTCCTACGGAGAAATCATCTCAAATATTGATAGAGACATTAAGACCATCTTAAGAAACTAAAAAAATACATAAAGCAGAACTGAAAATCACATTTAATTCTAATTGTTTAAGACAAAATCTCCTGTCCATTTATATTCACACACACACACACATATATATTATATATATATATATATATATATATATATATATATATTATATATATATACATACACATACAGCACTGTCCAAACAGATCCAGGTCTTAGATATTAAACAACATGAAGAAAATGAAGATCTATACTTACAACGTAAGAAGTCTCTCAGAAGACCACAGACTGGAGAGTTTAATGGAAGAGCTAGACAACATCAAGTGGGACATCGTAGGACTGAGCGAAGTCCGAAGAACGGAAGAAAAGCTGGTACAATTACAAGATGGTCACCATAGAATTCTTGATCAAACGAGAGATTGCTGGTACCGTAATCAAATTCAGTAGTTTATCGGACAGGGTAGCTTGGATTGTGATTAGGCTTTGTAAAAGGTACAATCTAAAAATAGTTCAGGTTTATGCACCAAGTTCACAGAGTTCAGACGAGGAAATTGAGTCCTATGATTATTTAAGTCAAGTAATGAATCAAGAAAAAAGTAAGTACACTTTGGTAATAGGAGACTTTAATACTAAAGTACGGAAGAAGATGGGAGATGAGACGTGCATTGGGAAGTTTGGAGTAGGTGAAAGAAATGATAGAGGTGAGATGTTAGTCAATTTTGCAGAGAACTACAACATGAGGATAATGAACACTTTCTTCCAAAAGCGTGTAGGTCGTAAATGGACCTGGAGAAGTCCAAATGGAACAACAAAAAACGAAATAGACTTCATATTAGGAGATGAGAGCAAAAGCGTTAGCAATGTTACGGTGATAAATAAAGTCAACATAGGTAGTGACCATAGAATGGTAGTTTGCACAGCTGAATTCAACTTCAGAGCCGATAGAAATAAACTAGTTTTAAAAAGGAAAATAAGCCTAGCAAAGGTTAAGGATAATAATAAGAAATTTCAGTTGGAAATAAAAAATAGATTCGAAGCTCTAAGAACTAACGAGGACACCGTGGTATATATCAATTCGAATTTGGTGAATATCATTAAGAAATCAGCAGAGAAAGTAGGAAATACAAAAAACATTAGAGAAAACAAATACTCCAAAGCTACAAATGACCTAATTAAAAGAAGAAGGAACATGCAGATTAAAAGCAGGAGAGACGAAATAGAAAGAGTAGAACTAAACAAGCTTATCAACAGAAGGCAGAGATAAGAGAAAAAAAAGAGAAACATGGGTGAAATAGAAGAAACTATTCGGAAAGGTAAAAGTATTAAAGTGACCGAGCGTAGACATCCTTTAGGAAGACAGCATATGATATGTTTGAAAGATAGAAATGGAGAAATAATTAAATGTAGAGACAAAATGGTAAAAAGAGTAGAAGAATTTTACCAAGAGCTTTACTCGTCGAAGGCCGTAGTTGAGTCAGTAAGTTCATGTGTAGACGTTAGTAGTGTACCAGAGATTACAAAGGAAGAAGTAGAATTTGCTCTAAAAACTATGAAACGAGGAAAAGCACCTGGGGAAGATGGTATATCAATAGATCTGTTGAAGGACGCAGGTAAATTAGTTCATATTAAATTAGCTCAGTTGTACACCCAGTGCTTACGTCAAGAAAGCGTTCCGGATGCGTGGTGCAATGCTATAGTGATTTTACTTCATAAAAAAGGAGACCAGAAGGACCTTAGTAACTATCGACCGATTAGCTTGCTATCAAACGTATATAAAGTATTCTCCAAGATCTTTACAAATAGACTGAGTCAAGTTTTAGATGGAAACCAACCGAGAGAACAGGCAGGCTTTAGAAGCGGATATTCAACTCTAGACCATTTGCAGGCGATAAACCAACTAATCGAGAAAACGACAGAATATAATATACCTCTGTGTTTAGCTTTTGTAGATTACGAGAAGGCCTTTGATTCAGTAGAACAAATAGCAATACTAAACTCGCTACGCAAACAGGGTACAAACGAACAGATCGTAAGAGTTTTGGAAAAGATTTATTCGAAAAGTACCGCTATAGTTCGACTACATAAAGATACAGAAAAGATCAAGATCGAGAAAGGAGTACAGCAAGGCAATACAATTTCACCCAAACTATTTACAGCTTGTTTAGAAGATATTTTCAAAAGATTGAGTTGGAAAAAGAAAGGTTTGAAGATTAA
>NC_134810.1:28003874-28008874 GCF_046742065.1 Oratosquilla oratoria
GTGTGTGTGTGTGTGTGTGTGTGTGTGTCTAAAGTCGCAGCACTACCCATAGGTTGGTCCTTATATGAGCTATGATCTCTAATCCGGGAGGGTAGAAGTTGTGGATAACGAGTTCAAAACGTGATCCTAGACCGGGGTGAATCACGTACGCACACGCACATCCAAATACCATGTCTTCTATTCACCTTATAATTTCTTCTTCATCAAGTATTTCTTGTTACAATTCCTCCTCTTCTTCATCCAAACACGACAAATTTCGTTTCAGATCAATTTCCCTTTCACACGACAGCAAATGTACTTCCATTAGCAGAACGCTCCTCAACTTGCCCATGTCATCTAATATATAATCACAGAAATTCAAAAAATGTCCTTCTCTTACTCTTCAATTCTTCAGCGCTTCTGTCTACTTCCCTTTCTTGCACTCCTCTATTCCCACTTCCATTTTTTTCGTTTTTTCTTTATTCGTATATATATTCACATCATCCCCCCCTCTTATCAAACTGTCATATTCCTCGTCCGATTCTTTCCATCATGACTCGCTGCCTGACTTTGCCTCCTTCAATCCCGGTTCCTTTGGCTTCGAATAAAATGCAATATTACATATAATTATATTTCCTTCAGTAGTGTGTGTGTGCTAGACTCCACACACACACACACACACACACACACACACACACACACACACACACACACACACACACACTCTCTCATGGCGCTGTGGTTAGAGCTCTGGCCTGCCACTACGGAGGTCCGGGTTCGACCCTCGCCCGGGGCTGAAATAATATCAGTATCGCAGCGCTGAGGGGTGTTACTCCAACTCTCGTGGGCGGGGAGTTGGGGGTGTGTGTGTGTGCAAGGTCATAGCATTACCCATAGATCGGACCTACGAGCTCTGAGCTCTCTTCCAGGAGGGAAATAGCTGTCGATCACGAGTCCAACACGTGATCCAAAGACCAAGTGAATACACACACACACACACATTATATTATATATATATATATATATATACACATATATATACATATATACACATATATATATATATATATATATATATCAACTAAACATTAATAAATCGAAGAGACCTAGAGAGAAAACTTAAATAAACCTGAACCGTACCCCTTTTGGTTTCACGCCTTCCTTTGCTATCAAGGTCGGGAAGCGGCCGGCAGGATCTAGCGGAGCGAACAGGCAAAGAAAACGTAACTTAGCTAGTATACAATTGGCAATAATAAATTTGTTACTGTAAGGCATAGAGATCCCGTTTAAAGCCGGTTTTCCTTCTTCTTATCTTCCATTTTTTTGCTCTTATTTTCTTTTCCTGTCTTCCCTCTCTCCCTCCTCTCCAATCCCCAACACTTCCCCTTTTCTCTCTTCCTTCTTCCTTCCTTTTTTTTTTCTTTTTACTAATACGTTCTCATCTTCTTGCTCTTATCAATCGTGCTTATATCTTATTTACTCCCTCTTGTTTGCCAACCGCATAATACCTTGATCCCCCTCTCCTCCTCCTCCTTTTTGGTCCGTGTTGCTCTTGCTGCCGACAGTGACGTCATGTCGCCTTTCTTTTCCCCTCTGTCCCTCACTAATTACTCCAGTTTATTTTTCCTTCTCTGCATCTCTTCTTCATCTTTTTACTCTTCACTTGTTCGTATTCTCTCTCCTCCCCTCCACCTCCTCCAACACGAACGCCATCTTCAGCTTTCTCTTCCATTCCTTCCCGCTTTCCTTCTCATTTCCTTCGTTCCCGACTTTCTTTTGCTTCTTTTCTTGCTTCGGTGGGTTTCCTCGATTCTTTGGCCTGGTTTTGGTGTTGTCTTCGTGTTAAGAGCCTGCAGCCTCCTCCTCTTCCTCATCCACCTCAGCCGTTCCTAAAGCCTCCGCCTACGCCTCCAATCACCTCCACCTCCTCTTATTTGTGCTTCCACCCCCACCGAAGACACCCTGATCTTCACCTCCATAATTTTAATGCAATCGATACACAAAGGTTTATACTAGCACCTCCACGTACCACACTCGCGTAGCATTTACCCTCTAAAAAGAATGTAGATCACAAAGGATTACAAAGAATTACAAAGGCGGAGCATGCCGACAGGAGACCTTTTGGTCCATATCTAGGTCGGATGGGGAAAAAAATCATAATAATAAATTAATAAATAAAAACTATAATAATGTAAATAACAAATAAAAACATAAATAAATGCATAGGTATAGTTAAATAATAAACATACAGGTAAATAGTAAATAATAATAAATTGACATATAACTAATAATAAATGAAAATCAAACAGACAAATGATAACAAGACGAAAACAAATATAAAATAAATTATAATCACTACAGCATCTTGCTTAAGTGTTTATCTAAATGATTCTTAAAGCTTCGAACTGAACTACATTGCACTACCTGTGCAGGAAGTTTATTCCATTCATTAACTACACGGTTGGCAAAGTTATTTCTACCTACTTCCAAATTGAATCTATTTCCGGACAGTTTGAGACCATTGTTTCTTGTCTGATTCTCATTCAATGTGAAAATTTTGTCACTTTTGATGTCAATTCCCTTTAGAATTTTAAAGACCTGTATCAAAGTACCTCTGAGTCTACGCATTTTTAGCTTCTATTCTCCTTCCTGTCTACTCCTCCTTGAACCTCTCTTAGGACTTCACCTCTTCGGAACAACACTGTCCCCAAGGATAGAAGCGATGGTTATTTTCGGCAGAATACTAAAATGAAACATACCACCATCACTGCCTTTACCACTTTAAATCCCCCTCTCTATAAATTATTGATTCGTCCCTCAATCTTCTCTCTGAGTCTTCCTTCCTTTTCCCTTTCTTCGTCTCTTTCCTAACTTGTTACTTTATCTTCACCTCCCCTCCTCTTTTTATTGTCAAACTTTCTTCAATCATTATCACTTTTAGTGTCATATTCATCATCGAAGATAATGATGGTGGCAGTAGATGGACTACCATTAATGTTGGCAGCGGTATCAGTAACAACAGCAGCAGTAACGGTAATAGTGATACGTTCTGTAGTAGTTGTAGTAGTTGGAGCAATTGTTGTTGCATTAATGGTAGTGGTAGTGTGTTGATAGTTGTGATGGTGGTGACAGTGGTGATAAAGGTGACCGTAGTGATGGTGACAGTGTTTGGTGGTGGTGGCAGAAGCAGTAACAACACTGACAACAGTGTAACTGTCAACGTTCGGTGATGCAACAACAACAAAGTTAACTTTATTTTACTCCAATCCTTTCTGCTCTGCACCCATTCCTACCCCTCTACCTCCTCTTCCTCTCCCTCCTCTTCCCCCCCCTCCCTTTCTTTCCCTTCCACATATCTTGGAGCAATTCTTGCCAATACTTTCAAAACTAATATTTTGAAATCCTTTGTCGTCTTGAAGAAAAAAGATATTTTTTTTGAAGTTGTGGTCTGGGGCGCCATGTTTGTGCCTAATGGCTTTCAGGCAGACGGGCAAAGGAAGAGGGAGGAGGAGGAAGAGGCGGAGGAGGAAGAAAAGAGGAGGAGGAGGGGGAGGAGGAGGAGGAGGAGGAGGAGGAGGAGAAGGAAAAGCAGCAGCATGCGGAGGAGGAGGAAATGGAGGAAGAAAGGAAACACGTAACAAATGAAGAAAAAGGAGGGAGGGGGATGGAGATGACCGTAAGGGAGCCGAAAGAGGACGAGAATCAGGGGACAGGAGAGCGGGAAAGGCAGCAGAAGGATATGGACGATGGGAAGAAGGAAGAGAAAGAGGAAAAAGAAGAGGAGAAAAGGAGAGGAGAAAGAGGAGAGTGGAAGGGAGAAGAGCCAGGAGGGGGAGGAAGGAGAAGAGGAGTTAGCAGAGGAGAAAAGAACAAGAGGAAGAATTGAAGGAGGAGGAGGAGGAGTTAAATGAGAAGGACGACGACGAGGAAGAGGAGTAATAGATGGACGAGGAGTATGAGAAAGAGAAACTGGAGGATAAAGAGGAGGGCTAGATTACGAAGAAAACGAAACCGAGGAATAGAAGTTGAACGAAGATGCAGGACAAAGCAAGCGAAAAAGGGGAGAAACGATTGGAAAAAAAATCAAATCAAAAGGAGGAGGTAATGAATAACAAGGCGAAGAGAAAAATCAGAAGCAGATGAAAGGGGAAGGAAAGAAGTTTGGGAAAAGATACGGGGACGTAGAACGGTAACGAGAGAGAAAAAAAGAAGATATCAAATTAACACAAAATAATATTTCAAAAATTTAGGAAAAGAAAAAGAAAATGGGGTGCGAGGAGATTAAGTAAAGTAACATGAGGAACGAAAAGTAAAGATGGATAAATAAGTAAAGGAAAAGATGACAAAAAATGAAAAGAAAAAGATAAAAAAAAAAAAAAAATAGGTAAAGAAAAAAATATATATGTATATATATATATGTATATATATATATGTATATATATATGTATATATATATATGTATATATATATGTATATATATATGTATATATATATATGTATATATATATATGTATATATATATATATATATATATATATATATATATATAAAGGCTGGCGCGAGGTTTGTGTGTGTGTGTGTGTGTGTGTGTGTGTGTGTGTGTGTGTGTGTGTGTGTGTGTGTGTGTGTGTGTGTGTGTGTGTGTGTGTGTGTGTGTGTGTGTGTGTGTGTGTGTGTGTGTGTGTGTAGGTATGTGTGTGTGCGTGTATGCGTGTATGTATGCGTGTGTGCGTGTGCGTGTATGCGTATGTATGTATGTGTATGTGTGTGTGTGTGTGTCTGCATGTGTGTGTGCGCGTGTGTGTGGGTATATGTGTGTGTGCGTGTGTGTGCGCGCGTGTGTGTGGGTATATGTGTGTGTGTGTGTGTGTGTGTGTGTGTGTGTGTGTGTGTGTGTGTGTGTGTGTGTGTGTGTGTGTGTGATTCACCATGGTCTTGGATCAAGATCTGGACTTGTGATCGACAGTTATTTCCCTCTCGAAAGAGAACTTAGAGCTCGTATGACTGATCTATGGGTAATG
>NC_134810.1:28011374-28013874 GCF_046742065.1 Oratosquilla oratoria
CTTGAGGGGAGGTCAAACACAATACTTCCGAGATCCATGATGTTATTGTAACACAAAATATAAATACAAGCTTTCGGTTGAGTCATCCAACCATCTTCAGGTAAGTGAGATTACATATACAGAACAGGAGTTTAAATACAAGTAAAAAGGGGGGAACTAGGAGAGTTAGGAGTCAGGTACTGGACGGAGGTGAGGTCTTCGTATCACCAGGACGTCGCTGGACGCTGGTCACGGTAGCCGGACGTTTGGGCCTTGTTGCCACGCAGCCTCGCTGTGTAGTTGTAAGGTACTAATTGTGTCTGTCTGTATATTAATGATAGGAGTGTATTGTGTAATGTAGACTCTTTCTAAGATGTGTAGTTTCTTGGTGTTGTTACATTGTTTAAGTATTTTTGTGTTGTTGACTAAATCTTGTCTGCTTGGAGTTTTGTTGTGTGTTTGTGTCATGTGTTTGCGTATGCTTCCTTCGCGGGCGTGCATTGTGAGTCTCCTGCTCACAGAGGTAGTGGTAACACCAAAGTAAGAAGCATTGGGAAGAAGTTTGCAACCTTCTTCAGGGCAGGAGAATTGGTATACCACATTTGTCTGTTTAAGGAGAGAGTTGTTTTTAGTCATGTTATTTTTCATGATAAGGTTAGAGACTTTTGTGTTTTTGTAGTATATGATGAGGGTCAATTTGTCGTGTGGGTTGGTGCATGTGACGTTACGTGCGAGGATGTCTTTGAGGACACGTTCGTCTGTTTTGTGTGCTGGTGTCATTTGGTTTTTGTAATAAACTGTGTGTGTGGAATGTGTGTTGTTTTGTCCGTGTTGTGTTGTGTTGCGTGTGATGAAAAGTCTCGTCTCTTTGTCAATGAGAAAGTTGGGAAAACCGTTGTTAATGAGGATTTGTTTAACGCGCATTATTTCAGAGTGAAAATTTTCCCAGGAAGAGCAGTTTTTATATGCGCGTCGGAGGTATGCCCGAATGACACTGAGTTTGTACCTCTGGGGGCACTCGCTCGCTGCATTCAGGCATCTTCCGGTGTCAGTGTTTTTCCTGTAAACAGTGGTCGTGTATTTGTTATCTTGAGTGTGGATGAAGACGTCAAGGAAGGGAATTTTGTTGTGTATATTAAGTTCATATGTGAAGTGTAGTACGGAGGCTGCTTCCATGGCTAGCTGTAGGTCTTTCAGGTGGGACTCATTCCGAACTTCAGTAAAAATGTCGTCGACGTATCTACAGTAGGAAAAGGGTCTTAGGACGGGGTCTTGTAAGGCTTTGTTTTCTAAATCACACATGTAGAATTCGGCAAAGGTACACCCTAAAGGTGAACCCATTGCGACTCCTTCCACTTGTAGATATAGCTGGCCGGATGGGCTTCGAAAGGGTGCTTCAGTTGTACAGGCTAGGAGAAGAAGCTTCAGTATTTCCTCCGGGATCTTAGGGGGATGTAATTCAGGGTGACGGTACACATTATTCAGGATTATATCTATTGTGGGAAGAATAGGAACATGGGAAAATAACGATTCCACATCGAGGGAAGCCATAATTCCTTGGGGTTGCTTGCTGCGTAGTATGTCAATAAAATCATCAGATGATTTTATGGAGTATTTCTTAGGAATGAAAGGGGTGATGATATGGCTGAGCTGTTTGGCGAGTCCATATGTAGGTGTAGTAATTTGTGAGATGATCGGGCGGAGAGGGGAGTTCGGCTTGTGAGTTTTGACGTTGCCGTAAACATAGCCTGGGGAGAATTCACCGGTAATGGGAGGGATGTGCAGATGGTCGACGACTGCGTTATTAACAGCGATGAGTTTGTTAACCTGAACCTTAAGTTTGTTGGTGGGATCACTAGAAATTTTCTTGAATTTAGAAGTGTCGGAGAGGATGTGGTTAATTTTAGAGAAATACTCTTCTTTGTTAAGTAAGACATAAATGGAGGACTTATCAGCTCGTCGAATGACGAGGTTAGGGTTATTGCGTAACTCAGAGGCGGCTTGTTTGAGTTGTGGAGTGAGGAGGGAACTATTTTTGTGGCTGCGCCTTTTGGTGGTTTCAGCTAATAACTGGGGTTGTAAATCAGAGGAAATAGTAACCTTACCATCTTTCTGGAGTTGGAGGAGGGACTGAAGGAGGAGTTCCATCTCGGCAACCTTATCCGCTTTATCAAATTTTGGCTGCAGGTGACAGTTGAGACCAAGGTTGAGAAGTTCCTTTTGTGCTTCTGTCAGGATGTGATCCGAAAGGTTAATGTAACCTTCAGAGCGCTGTGGGAGAAGTAAGTGGCCTCCGTAGAGGCGGCTCAACTTTTTGATAGTTTTGTTTTCTACGATGCTCGTGCGATGTTGCTTGACGATGTCCAAAGTAGAAATGATGTTGCGTCGGACTTCGGATGTGAGGGAGAAGTCGTCAAAATGGTTCATTAAATCATTGAGCTTGTGTTGCTGGAAATCAAGCTGTTCGGTTTTGATAGTAATTTGCCGATGGATCAGTTGCTTCCTGTATTCCAAGGTCAGA
>NC_134810.1:28016374-28026374 GCF_046742065.1 Oratosquilla oratoria
CGAAGACAATAACGTCCACCACAATGAGACTAGGATGTGCCCTATTCGAAACTGCACCATATTTTAATGATAATAAAAAAAAATCGAACACAAAATACGAGAGCGAACATGAAACATACTTTCAGGCGGTTCGAGACTGTTTTGGGGGTGATTGTACTACATTATAAAGGGTTAAAAGGAGAGCATGCCGACAGGAGACCTTTTGGTCCATAACTAGGTCGGATGCGAAAAAATTATAATAATGTTAATTAAATAAATAAAAAATAAAGATTATAACAAATAATAATAAACAAAATAAAATGCATAAGAATGGTTGAATGATAAACTGGTAAATAGTAAATAATAAATTGAAAGATAAATAATAAATGAAAACAGGCAAATAATAACAAATAAACAATATAAAATAAATGACAGGCATTACAGCATCTTGCTTAGGTGTTTATCTAAACATATCTTAAAAATTCAAACTGAACTATTTTGCACTGCCTCTGCAGGAAGCTTATTCCATTCATTAACTACACGGTTGGCGAAGTTGTTTCTACCCACTACCAAATTAAATCTATTTCCTGACAGTTTGAGACCAATATTTCTTATCGGATTTTCATTCAGTGTGAATTTCTTGCCATTTTTTATGTCAGTTCCCTTTAGCATCTTGACCTGTATCAAGTCACCTTTGAGTCTACGCTTTTTTGGGGAAAACAGATTCATATGTTTTAGTCGATTTTCGTATGATTTATATTTGATATTTGGAATCGTTTTACTTTTTCCAATCTGTCTTTAGATTCAGTGACTATACGGAAACAGCATATTCCAAATGTGGGCGAACTAACGATTTATATAGCTTGTTAATGAGAGATGGACTTTTGAAATGAAAAGATCGCTTAATTAGTCCTAGAATCTTATTTACTTTTTCAGAGGCTGAAATACACTGCTCAGATGATTTGAGATCGTTACTGATGATTACGCCGAGATCCTTTTCAATGTTCACTTTTGTTAACGAATTTCCAAATAATTTGTAATCGTACTTACTGTTATTTTACCTGTGTGTATAACCTTGCATTTCCTTGTGTTTAATTCCATTAGCCACTTTTCAGATCAATGCCGTACTCTATCTGAATCTTATTTGGTATATAATTGGTTTAAGTGATTATTTGCCATTCCGCACATTTTTGTATCGTCAGCATATTAGGAGACAATAGATTTTAGTGGGTGGTGTCTATCATTTATATATACTATGAATAGAAGCGGCCCAAGAACGGAACCCTGAGGAATTCCACTCGTAACGTTTTTCCATCTAGAAGTTTTGCCATTTAGAACAACTCTGTTTTCGATTATTCAACCAATTACTAGTCCAACTTAATAGGCTACCACTTATTCCGTGTGAAGCTAATTTAATAAGTAGTCTTTCGTGGGGGACGGTATAAAATCTTTTGCAAAGTCTAGATATATTAAATCTATACTGTTTCTTTTGCCATAATTCGAGATGACTGTGTTGTAGAATTCAAGTAAGTTAGTCACGCAAGAAAATTTCCGTCTGAATCCACGCTGGCTATAATTTATCAAACAGTTACTTTCTAAATGATGTTGGATAGCATCTCTGATGATATTTTCCATCTTTTTTCCTACGATTAAAGTCAAGCTTATAGGCCTGCAGTTATTTGGTTTCTTTTTGTCACCTTTTTGAATATGGGAGTAACATTTGCTAGCTTCCATTCTCTTGGGACATCTCCGGATATGATGGATTTCTTGAAAATAGTTTCTAATGGAACAAGAGTCTCATTTTTCATTTCCTTTAAGATTCTTGGATGCCAACCATCAGGCCCTGGTGTTTTATTAACTTTGAGTTTTTCTATACACCTTTTATTTTTTTCTTTTGTAATATCTACCGTACCAAGTTCACCCTAGGCTTTTCATAGGTTTCAGTATGGAGTTCACTTTGAGGTGCTTCGTTTACGAATACTGAGCTAAAATAGTAGTTTAAAATATCACACTTTCCTTCATTTGAATATTCAAGTTGACCGTCAACAGTGATTCCTAATAACCTTATCTCTAATGTAACTATATTATTCTTTGGGATTCTCTTTGGATTTATCAGCGATATTCATTTCGTATTTTCGTTTTCGTTTTTTATTTTTTTTTTTATCTCTGTATTATTACATAACTTTGATAGTCATTAGGTGCACCCGAGAACTTGTGTTTCTTATAAGCCTGTCTCTTTTTAGCAATACTTTTTTCAGTTTCTCTGTCAAGCCATTTTGGGTGAGCCTGATTTGGTGAGCGTCTGTCCTTAAACGGGATATAAGTATGAATCATCTTAGTGAGCGTATTTTGAAATATTTCCCACGTCTGATCTACCTCCCAGTCTGTAAGTTGAAGCTCCTGACGTAGTCCTATGAACTGAGCTTTACTAAAATCGGGTATTTTAGATACACATGTATTCTATATCTTTTTTAGCAGTTTGAATCTAAGTTGTGATCGCTACTTGCAATAGTTTCACCAACTTCTACATCAGTTATCATGCTCTCGCGGCTAATGATCAATAGATTGAGTAAATTTCCATGTCTTGTGGGCTCTTTTACATGTTGAACTAAGTAATTGTCACCGAGAAAATCTATCAAGCGACTACATATATGACCATGTTCAAGGGTCATCCAATGTCAGTAAAATTGAAATCCCCTATTATCAATAAGTCCCGGTTGCAGAAACTAAATAGTTCTTGACACAACAGTTTGTCGTCTGCTAATGATAATGTTTTTGGCCTATATATTACACCTACATTCTGCTTTTGTCCATTTTGGTTAATTCTACCCAAAAACTATCATATGCATCCTGTTTCACTTTCTCTAAAACACAGGCATGGACATTGCTTTTAACGTACAACAGAAAACTTCCACCTTTCATGTGGTTTCTATCCTGATGAAAGTGTTTAAATCCCGTAATATTAAATTCAGTTTCAAACTCTCCACCGTTTAACCATGTCTCGGTTATTCCTACCATATCGAGATTTTCGCTTTTGACATAAGCCTGGATTTCTTGGAATTTCATCCCAATACTACGGGCATTAAAGTAATTGGTCTTAAGAAACTCGTGATTATTTCTTTTTGACACGTTTTGAGTTTCAACATCATGCCTTACATTATAATTTTGTTCTTTATTGACACCTTGCTCTATATTGACATTTGGTCCTTCACTGACATTCAGTGCCTCATGGACATTTGCCCCATCACGGACATCTGGTCCCTCACGGTCATCCGATCTCTTATGTACACCTTGCCTCCCTCCGTCACCGCGTGCCACACCGACCACTCGTCGTTCATTGACATTCTGTCCGGCATCTCTTCCTAAAATTATATTTTGTCCTCCACTGACATCATATCCTACCGTGATATTTTGTCATCCGCTATCATTACATCCCTTCGTGATATTATGTCTTCCACTATCATTACATCTCATCGTGATATTTTGTCCTTTGACATTACATTCTAATGTAATATTTCGTCCTCTACTGACATATTGCTCTATATTGTTGCTATGCCCTACTCTGTTTTCCCCAATACACTATATTTCTTCTTTCCTTTGAGTTTCTACTCCAAAAAAGGAACTAGTTAATTACAAACTCCCACAATGAGATTTGTAAGAACGTCTTTGCCTCTGCGAGTAAGGTGGATCCCATCAGAAGCATAATGGTCATGACGCCTGGAAAAAAAGATCAAGAATCAAGAAAGTGGTATCCCATTTGCGTGCACAATTGTGATATCCTCTCATTGATCCCTATGGCTCTACTGTTCCAACACGAGCCAGTGTAGATCTTCGGAAGGATCCCACAGAATACGTGACGGCTCTCACACTCCTTCATCTCCTGAAGGAGGACCTTGTAATTCCAAACAAGTTCCTATGATCTCACCCTACCCACATCGTTACTTCCCGTATAAACAATCGTAACCTTTGTTCCCTGATGGTCTGGGTACAATCGGCGATCCCACGGCCCGGTTGATACACAAGCTTGCAACGTCGTTTAGTCTTCCGCTGTAGGATGTCATCATAGCCTCGCACTATGGAGTCCCCCACCATCAAGAACTCCTGATTTTCAGCCACCTCATCTTCCAGCAGAGCAAAACGATTGGCTAGAGCCAGCGGTTGCTCCGCAGGGCACCCGCTTACCGAACACGGGCTCGACAAACGGAACCCCACGGAGCGCCACTCGCTCACGGCAGTGGCAGAAGTGGAAGAGGTGGAACGCTCTTTGGGTTGTAGGGAGGATTCACTCTTCTCACAGAGCGCAATCTTAAGAAGACGAATTTCCTCCTCATACATCCTGAGACGGTCCTCCAGGTTCACACAACCTTCACATGCCATTTCGCTCCTTCGGCAATACAAACAGCTAAGAGAAAATATAAATCAACAGAGGAAACAAAAGCGGTCACTAAATAAATTAAATACGCGAAGCTTACTCTGCTTACTTTATACTATTACTCTTGCCTTTTGAGTACAGTAACAGACTATGGTTTTGATTTTAAATTACCAGAACACTACACTTTATCTTATACCTGTAACTGTATAGCGCTATACGTATACAATTACAAAAACAACACAATCACTTGTCACTATTCGAAGATGTAAACTTCACAGGAAATAATAAACTTAACAAGAGATATTCACTAGCTGGTGTCTCGGTAGCAAACGAGTTCTCTAGCTGAGGTCAAGGAGTAGCGCGTTAGCAAACCAAACACACTTAGTAAATAAAAAATCCCTGCCTACAGGATTCCAACCCTAGGCCGTGTGACACTTGACAACCGCGAGCTTAGAACGCTACCAACATAAGAGACCATTTGGCCCTCCGACGTCAGCTCCTCATGGTGTAAGTGTAGTGTTATGTTACTACAGTTGGTGAAGGGTACACTTTACCGAGAGGAAGGATGGTATTAAGTAAACTCCAATTCTCTCGGGTCTTGTTTATTGGAAATATAATACGAGTATAGGTGACCAAGGCCGGTGTCTTGTTAGAGAAACATAATTCATTATGCAAGAATGACATAATACACATTTAATAGCACCACGACTAATTTGGTTTATAAATTACAATTTAGATTTTATAGAATAATAATACTAATATTAATAGATATTTACACATAGATATGAGAGACGTAATAGTATTAATAATGTTATATTTCCATAATGCAGGTTCCAGCAGGGTGACAATATTAATAAATAAAAATTACTTGTGGTACGTGAATTCTACAGAAAACGAATTATTCAAGGCGTGACCTTGCTACATAAGTACTGTGGTCTATTACCGTCGAATCTTGATGGGAATAGACTACAATACTTAGACAACGAGAAGCTGATGTCGGAGGGGCCACGTGGTCTCTTTTGTATGTCCACCCCGTGGTCCAGTTGATAGCGCTCTAGGTTCGCGTTGTCTTATATCACACGGCCTAAGGTTGGAATCCCGTTGACAGAGCTGTTTAATAATACTCTCGATAATACGAGTATACACTGAGCAAAGGTGATGACCTCAGTTGCAGATAAGTGGCTTCTGACGTAACCACCTAATCACACGGGACCCTCACGTGGTCTGCGTCTCTTTTTACCTATTTATACATTGATCTTTTTCGATTAGGAGACTAGGAGGCTCTTAATCGTGTGTGTGTGTGTGTGTGTGTGTGTGTGTGTGTGTGTGTGTGTGTGTGTGTGTGTGTGTGTGTGTTTACCTAGTTTATTTACCTAGTTGTATTATACGGAAAGAGAGCTATGTTCGTGGAGACCCGTCTTTGTATCTTTCAGTATCAAATTTTTTCTTAAAATCTTGAATAGTGTTTGCCCACATTGTTTCTTTATCTAAGTTATTCCAGATATCCAGCAATCTGTGTGGGAAGCTTTATTTCAGATCTCTTCTATAGTTATCCTTTTTGAGTTTCTTTTCATGACCTCTTGTTTTTCCATTGTCATTTTTTAGTCAATCATTCCTATCAAGGATTTCCATTCCTTTCATGATTCTATAGTCAGTAGATCACCTCTTTCTCTTCTCTGCTACAGTGTTGGTAGTTCCAATTTGGATAATCTTTGTTCGTATGTTAATTTGGAAAGAGCTGATGCCAACTTTGTCGTTGCTCTCTGTATTCTTTCTAATTTCCTTATATTCATTTTTAGTACTGGGTATCCATAGCGTCACTGCGTATTCCAGTTTTGGTCTTATTAATGTAACAAATATTTTTTAATCATTTCCTCATCCAAATAGTCCAATGCCACTTTCATTGACCTTAATAGGTTCAAGGTTTCTCCGACTATTTTGTTGATATGTTTATCCGGTGTCATGTCTTTGCTGATTATTACTCTAAGGTCTCTTTCCGAGTTCTTTTTTTTTTCTTCAATTTTATAACTTTTTTACAATCTGTTTTTACTTTCTCCAAACTCCATTATACTACATTTCTTGATATTGAAGTTCACTTCCCACTTTTGAGTCCATTTCCAGATTTTATCCAGGTCTGATTGTAATGATTCACAGTCCTCCTCTGTTCTTACTTTCTTTAATATTTTTGCGTCATCTGCGAAGAAATTGGTCAACTCCTTCAACCATGTCATTTATATATATGGCAAACATGATTGGAGCCAGCACCGACTCCTGTGGGACACCACTTACTATTTCTTCCCACTTCGAGTATTTGTCTCTAATTACTACCTTCATTTTTCTCCCAGTCAGGAAGTCCTCCATCCATTCTAATAATTTACCTCCGATGCCACCTATTGATTCTATTTTTCTTATTAATTTCTTGTGTGGTACCTTATCAAATGCTTTTTGTAGGTTTAGATAGGCACAGTCTGCCCATCCATTCCTCTCTTGTATTATTTCTATTTGTCTCGAATAGACGCAGATCAGGTTTGTTGTACATGATCTTCCTTGTCTAAATCCAAATTGATTTGAGTTCAGTATAGTTTTTTCTTCCAGGTGTTTAACACATCTACTTTTGATCACTTTTTCACATATTTTTGCTACTGTACTTGTTAGGGAGACCGGTCTGTAGTTAGTTGGATTTTCCTTGTTTCCTCCTTTATATATTGGTACAACATTTGTATTTTTTCAGTCTTGTGGTACCTTTCCGTCTCTGAGCGAGCATTTGATTATATTGTATATTTTATCTGCTAACTTCTCTACGCATTCTTTCACTATCCAATTTGCAATTCCATCTGGACCATGCGATTTTCTTATTTCCTTCTTTGTTACAGTTATTTTCTTCATTGGGGAGGGATTTCTGTCTCTCTTTTCCCTCACAGTTAGGTGAATTCCCAATTACGAATACAGATTTGAAATGATTGCTCATAATTTCTGCCATTTCTTATTCTTCTGTATATTCATGACTTCCTTGGCGCAGCTTTTCTATTGTTTGTTTTTTAGTTTACCATTCACTTATCTGTAAAATAGTTTAGGTTGTTCTTTGCATTTTTCCATTATTTCTTTTTCATAGTTTCTTTTTTCTTCTCTGCGTATTTTTAAATAATCGTTTCTTAGTTTGATGTATGTTTGCCATTTGCTCGTTTTTTTTTTTCTTTTTCCATTTTTTCCAGGCTTTGTCTCTTTTATCCTTAGCTTCACTACATTTTTTGTTGTACCAGTTCTTTATGTATACTCTTTCTTGCTTTTGTTGTGGTACATATTTGTTCACTCCCTCATAAATTTCTTTGGTATATTCCATTTCTCTTCCATCCTTGTTTCTTCCTTTAGCATTTCTTTCCAGTTTGCATTACGAAAGAATTTTCTAAGTTTCTCAAATTTCGTTTTGCTGTACATTGGTCTTCCTATTCTATGTTTCTCATTTCTTCTTAGGTCCATTTGTTCTTTTAGTTCGAATTGTATTAGTACATGGTCACTCTTTCCTATTGGTGTTTTGTAATCTATTTTGTCAACAATTTCAGGTTCTGACGTAAGTATTAAATCCACACTCGATGGTTCCTCATTGTTTCTGCATCTGGTATTTTCCTTTATCCACTGAGTCATTGTGCCATTGTGCCATTGTGTGTGTGTGTGTGTGTGTGTGTGTGTGTGTGTGTGTGTGTGTGTGTGTGTGTGTGTGTGTGTGTGTGTGTGTGTGTGTGTTTTCTCGAAGTTTTTGAAGATAGGATGAGACGGACACATGGGCAAACATGGTTCATTATATAATCCAAATTAATTACATATTGCCAATAAATATTTCGAGCATAAGTACCTATGAGGAACACTCTCAACAAAACATATCTCATCCTTCATGTGACTCTCAATACCCTAAGGCCTCCCAAGAATTCAGTCTTCATCAGGAAATGCCCTCCTTGGAGCTGTCTGCTCAGACAAAAGTGTCTGTCATTCGCTGACAGTGAATGACATCTGCCAGAATAAAGGAACGTAGAGCATCGCCCAATATTTCGCCGCCTCCATGTGTGCAAACAAAGACTCCTGCGTGATCTCATACACACACAGGATTGTATTCTTAAACAAAATTTTTGGGGACCAGACCAAGGGTCGTAACACACGAGGTACTAGAACCATGGCAGGTCGGTTCTACCACCGTGCCACCCACACGTAAACATGGTGCAAATATTGTGTCACCGCAGTATCACCACCGAACCATCACATTTCTATCATCATAACTTCACCATGCCTTCACCATGCTACCACCGAACCGCCACTGTGACATCACGTTTCTGTTACCACGTCACCATAGTATCACCACCATACCACCGTTACTGACGTAGGGATTCGAATAGTGCCACCGACGAATGCCAAAGGTCTCTGTTCGGATTAAGGAACTTCATCAAAACTTCCTCAAACGAAGAAGGCCAAGAATCCCAATCAACTACGCAAACAGGAGGAACTTTCCCACAAGTGGGGGGTTGCCTACCGAAAGAAGATCTGATCTTGCCTCAAACCTGCACCGAGGCGAGTGGGAACGACTTCCCACTGGGGGAAGTCAATACTTTGGGTCGTTTTCTCAGTCATTAGGGTTTGCCCGAACGAATACGAATAGACAGGTTGGCCAAACTTTTACAGCCTGATTTTTATCTATTTATCTTTTTATTTATTTATTTACTTATTTATTTAATTCATTTACATATTCTTTAAAGCAGTCCCTAACTTAGTAGGGGTGTGAACAACCGAATCGGCAAGTACGTAATCCGTCAGCACTAAAGGAATTTACAAAACGATATGTTCGATTGTATGCTTACCAATACAAAACCTAAAGTATTCAAAGTGGTAGGTATACAATAAAGAGTTGTTCAGTGTTTTGGGGCTCATTCAAACGATTCCTAATGACTGTGAAACTTGAGATGTCTTCCCCACATCATCTATGCAATGCTGAACTGAATTAATCATTTTAGCCCTCAGGTTCTTGTAAATTTTATTCAGGCTGTTGTCATGTGATTTAATTCGAATCAAATTGTTAAGCCCTAGGCCAGGGGTGGGCAGCTTTTTTAAGTCAGGGTGCCAAAATAAAAACAATACTTGTTACAAAAAAAATTCTTGTGTCAACGGCGTAAAATTATAGAACTACGTACGAGTATGGGCATCCCCCATTCACGTTTTAGGGCCCCAATACGCCATCCAGCGCGGTTTTATCAGTTATTTGATTTAAGGTGAGTTCTGGGTTTTGTGTGCCGGAAAAAAGTTGTTAGTGTGCCATGTTTGGCACGCGTGTCGAGGGTTGCCCTCCCTTGCTCTACTCGTATGAACACCTTACTCAAGTGAGTGTTTATTTTTCCTGCTGCCAGGTAATTTCATTCAGATGTGAAAAACATCTTCATTAACGATGGCTAGAGTTACTATCTTAGGGTACTTCACGCGATCTGCGTGTTTATTCCGACTGTCGCCTGACGATTTTATTTAATCAAAGGAAAATCTTTTCACTATAAATGTTTGTACTATTTGACTTTTTTTTTTTGTAATGCATTAGCTATACAACCGGGCTCAATTCCCAACACCTGTCGGAACACACAAGGCAAAGGTGACATCTACCCCATCTAAGCGCCTCTT
>NC_134810.1:28031374-28048874 GCF_046742065.1 Oratosquilla oratoria
TATCCTATTTGTTATATTATTTTCATGTCACTCTCACTTGTATCAATTTTCATACTTCAATATTTATTTAATTATATTTATTTAAAGTTAAGAGAGTTTGATTTTTCCCGGTGTCCTCGACAGGGTGGCGACCTTAATCCGTTTTCTTGACTGTTTGAACCCAGTAAAAGACATAGTGTCTAAGGGATCCCATTGATTTTACAGCACTAATAATATTCTTAATACTACGAGCCTCTGAACTTCACAAGGCCGGTGAACCTTTGGTATTCTAAAGAGGTTTGTAACAATATATATATATATATATATATATATATATATATATATATATATATAAATATGTATATAATTTTATACGTAAGGCGGGTTGGTGGTTGGAACGAAGAGCGAAACCATACTCAAAAGAAGAGCCTTTAGGGAAGCAGCGTTGGTTTCAGGAGTCTGATTGGCCCGTGCTTTCACGCCATCGGCAAACCTGATTGGCTGTCACGTTTTTCCCTTTGCTTCTATTGGCTGTAACTTTTGATACCCGATTTATTTTGTTTGTATACAAGACCCTGTACTCCAGCCTTTGCCATTTTTATTTCAAAATGTACAGTTCAGCAATAAATTTCTACTTCCTTTTCTCCTGAGTTTGACGGATTTCCTTATGGTTAGACATCTTGAAAATCTCCATAAGATCACTAATGTAGACATTGCTACTTTCTTGAGCGATATATAGACATACATACATTCACATACACACACATATATACATATATATATATATATATATATATATATATATATATATATATATATCTATATATATATATATATATATATATATATGTATATATATACTAGCCAAATTACCCGCGCGTTGCTGCGGGCAAATGCTGATTATTTTAATTCTGATAGAATTTGCGGAGAAAAGTTATACGTATCAATATAACTCAATGGAAAATGTAACGCACGAAAAATGTGAAAACAGTATTTTTTAATGTATCAATTCAAAATTACATAATTTTTTTCCTTTTTCTTGTTGCTGCGGGCAAATGCTGATTGTTTTAATTTTGATAGAATTTGTGGAGAAAAGTTACACGTATCAATATAACTTAATGGAAAACGTAACGCATGAAAAATGTGAAAACCCTTTTTTTAATGTATCAATTCAAAATTACATTTTTTTCTTTTTGCTTGTAAATCAAATCTGCAAAAATAACAAATCAAAAGTTGATCATTTTATTTTTTGTTTATGACAGTATTTGTAAAATAGCAATTCAAAGTTTAATTGTTCGTGAATAATCCCTAACCTAACCATACCTAACTTTAACCCTTAACCCTAACCAAAATATTTTTTAATGAAATATAGCTTTAAACACTCCCCCTCCTAGATGTGCGCCCCCGCCCCTACCCAAAGGTTGGGGGAACCCTAGTTTGAAAATACATGTATACACAAACACAAATATCATATGCATATTCTTTTGCGTGCGTCTGTGAGTGTGTGTGTGGATTGACAATAAATGCCTACAGCTAAAAGGTGAAGAAATGTATCTACTTTAATTATCTTCAGAATATATATGGTTATAGGGGTTTATTTGGAAAACCCTAGGAAGAGTTTGTAAATAATAAATTTCCGCCGCACTAAAATTAAATGGTAAAATTATACAATCATTTTACATTTGAATGATTTTTTCTTACAAAAGCTATCATGGTTTGTGGCAACATTAATTTCACAAATATAGATAATATTTATGAACACATACAATGGTTTAATTATATTGATTCTTATGTTACAAAACTAATAACTTAAGGGGAGACTACAGTAGTGGCATGTTCCCTTACCATAAACCACCTAACTTCAACCCTTAACCCTAACCAAAATATATTCTTTAAATTAAATATAGCTTTAAATACTCCCCCTCCCAGGTGTGCGCCCCCCCCCCCAGGTGTGCGCCCCCACCTCCCGAAGTTGGGAAACCCTAGTTTGAAAATACATGCATACACAAACACAAATATCATGTGTACACATTCTTTTGTGTGCGTGTGTATGTGCATGTGTGTGTGTGTGCTTTGACAATAAATGTCTACAGCTGAAAGGTGAAGAAATGTATCTAGTTTATTTATCTTCAGAATATATATATTTATGGGAATTTATTTGCAAAAACGTAGGAGTTTGTGAATGAACTATTTCCGCCCGCACAAAAATTAAATGAAAATAACCAATATTTCAACATTTGGTAAAATTATACAATCGTTTTCCATAAAAATGCTTTCTTCTTACAAAAGCTATCATGGTTTGTGGCAAAAAATACTACGGGATTTCAGGGGATACTACATAAACCTCCTAACTTCAACCCTTAACCCTAACCAAAATATTTTTTTTCGAAATGAAATATAGTTATCCAAGTACCTGGAGTGATAAGGTATCAGAATATATATGGTTATGGGGGTCTATCTCTAAAATCCTAGGAGGAGTTCGTGTACATACAAACAAACAAATAAACAATCAGACAGACAGACAGAGGCTACTACTTTATTATGATAGATGTGTGCATGTATATTAAATATATGTATATATATATATATGTATATGTATATATATATATATATATATATATATATATGAATAAAGAAACAATGATAACAATAAAGCAATAAACGAATCCCTGAACAATAAACGAACAAACTAAGCTCCTTTCTTTTCTCTTTGAAACACATTTACTCACAATATGCACACAGCCGTGGCTAGTTCGGCTTTATTCCCGCCTCGAGAAAACAGAATTTCCTCTTCCTTCTCCCTACCGGTGACTAGTCATTTGTCCCGGCTACCTGTGCACACCGGGACCAGGTGACGGCTTTGGCTATAACTAACCACTTGGCATAAACTTCTCTCTCTCTCTCTCTCTCCCTCTCTCTCTCCCCATCTCCATCTCTTTCCCTGTTGATTATTATTTCCTCTTCTATTCACTCACCATAAAATGTGTCAATCTCTCAGTCTATCTGTCAGTAAGTCAATTATTTAGTCAGTCTGTTTCCCTGTCTGTCTGTATGTGTCATTTTCTCCCGTCGATCATTCTCTATTTCATTTTCTATGCCTCTCTTCATTCTACCTCTCCTCGTCACCGTTACCTCTCCCCTCTTCCTCCTCCTCCTTCTTCTTCTTTTTCTTTTTCTTTCTCCTCCTCCTCCTCCTCCTTCTTCATCTTTCACTACCCATCTCATTTCTCCTCCTCCTCCTACGTCTCCTCTTTCTCTCCCTCCTCCTCTCCCTCCCCCTCCTCCTCTCCCTCTCCCTGGCACCTCTTCACCAATCGTTCGGAAAAGATCCCATGCAAGTAAATAAGTATTTTTCAACTCTCCGGAAAGTTTTAATCGATAGGAGGGATCTCCGGCCATACTGGGCCTTCCCCCTCCCCCTCCCCCTTCCCCTCCCCTTCCCCCCTCTCTCTCTCTCTCTCTCTCTCTCTCTCTCTCTCTCTCTCTCTCTCTCTCTCTCTCTCTCTCTCTCTCCTTGGCAACGGCTGATCTTACACAATCACAACTTCCTTTCCTTAAGTCCAAGAGGTCGGGAGAAAACGGGGAAGGGGGGGGACGGGAAAGATGGGCAGAGAGGGGCAGGGAGGGAGCATCTTGAAGAGTTGGGAAGGAGACCCTTCTGTTTACCAGAAATATTTTCCAACTTTACAGTACTTAATTCCTTACCCACTCTCTCTCTCTCTCTCTCTCTCTCTCTCTCTCTCTCTCTCTCTCTCTCACAAAAAAAACATAAAGTCACACACAATTGTCACCCCTCTAACCTGAATATTTGGTGCCAACGTAAACACACATACATGTAACAAATCAAGTAAGACGGGAAATGTATGTGAAGCAACCTTGAAAGAAGATCGTACATTTTGACAGATATACCAAAAGATATGTAAAGTACCTCAATGGTCGTTTGTGAGGTGACTGTTTTTCGCAGAAATATACGAACGGATGCCATGTGTCTACCTGGAATATGCTTCCTTAATTCGTAAAAATATATGAGAGGTTCTTATACGTAATAATATATAAAAAGTCCTCATACGTAGCTTTTTCACTGTGCCTCCGTAATTACTCTTTATTGTCGTTCTAGATGGCCAGAAAAATGTCGGGACAGCTGTACGTATGAGAGAGAGAGAGAGAGAGAGAGAGAGAGAGAGAGAGAGAGAGAGGGGGGAGGGGGGGGGGAGAGGGGGGAGAGAGAGAGAGAGAGAGAGAGAGAGAGAGAGAGAGAGAGAGAGAGAGAGAGAGAGAGAGAGAGGAGGGGGGAGGGAGGAAGGGAGAGAGAGAGAGAGAGAGAGAGAGAGAGAGAGAGAGAGAGAGAGAGAGAGAGAGAGAGAGAGAGAGAGAGAGAGAGAGAGAGAGAGAGAGAGAGAGAGAGAGAGAGAGAGAGAGAGTGTATCTCCCATAGGAACCGTGACCTATCCTAACCTGAGGACCAACCCCCTTGCCCCCTCCCCCCTCACGAAGTGGCTACCCGTGAGTCAACCAGTGACAGCAAAGCGACCGAGCCACCGATTCCGTCTACTAATAGGGTTGGTTTTCTTGCTGTTCTCGATCCCTCACCCCAGGATATAGTTCCCGGACTTAGTTCACGGATCCAATTCCCGAATCTAGTTCCCGAATCCAGTTCCCAGATCTAGTTCCCAGATCAAGTTCCTAGATCCAGTTCACCAATCTTGTTCCCGGATCCACGACCAGATTCAGTTCCCAAAAGCGCATTCACGAACTCCGGCGGGATTTTTAATTTGCCCGCTGTTTGACCTCTTATACAGGTCATCCTCTTGTCCTGACCTAATCTCCCATAGGAACCGTGACCTATCCTAACCTGAGGACCAACCCCCTTGCCCCCTCCCCCCTCACGAAGTGGCTACCCGTAAGTCAACCAGTGACAGCAAAGCGACCGAGCCACCGATTTCGTCTACTAATAGGGTTGGTTTACTTGCTGTTCTCGATCCCTCACCCCAGGATATAGTTCCCGGACTTAGTTCTGGTTAGCATAACATCTAGTCTAACTTAATGTAATCTAAACTACCCACATCTAACCTTGTTTAACCTGACCTGACCTAACCTAATCAGATCTGACATGACGTCACCATGACTTATTTGATATAATATATTCTACATACATATACCAAGGCTTTTTCCCCCCTTACAAGGGAGGTAGCCTAAAAGAAAAAGGCATAAAATAATTCCCACCCATTCCATCCCTATATACACTTCACTCCCCTCCACCTTCCCTCCCATCTTAGCACCTCCTGGATGACGGGTCATCCCTGCACCTTGTCCACTGCCCTGGCAGTGTCGCAAGGCACAGCACATCCACAGCAAGGCCGCTTCATTAAATCGGCGACCCCCCCTAGTTTAACCTAACCTACCCATATCTAGCTTTATTTAACCAAGTATTAGGTTGCCTGTTCAACCTAACCTCCTTCCGTGACTATTGGCACTTTCCCTTTCGTTCTTCGAGCCGCCAGACGATTTTATTCATCTCCGTCCTACCCCGTCGATAGCGGAGACAATATCACATAATCTAACTTAATTTCATCTTACCTAACAACGATAGCGAGGGTGTTTGGCTAAACTTATCTATACTAACCTAACTTTACCTTACCAAACCTCATAACTGCCTTACACAACCAAATCCAATTACGCCATAAAACCCATTAAATCCACGGTAAAGAGGAAACTCACTTCCAAGAATCCCAAAACACGGAACCTCAAAACTCGGAACCTAAAAACTTAAAAAATCAAATCTCGAAAACCCTAACCCTGGAAACCCACAAAACCGATACACCCAAATCTCCCAAAATCGAGAACCTAAAACTCGAACCCACTCAAAAATCAAAACCCCCAAACCTCAAAACCCCCAAAACTCAGAATTCCAAAACTCAAAACCTCAAATCTCGAAAGCCCCAAAACTCAAAACACCCAAATATCGGAAGCCCAAACCAGGAACCCCCAAGACCCGGTTCGAGCTGCACGACGGTTCAAAATGCATGACGGCCCGCTCCCACGCCTGTCCGTCGGCAGGGCCGATAGCCCGTTAGCTTGCCCGATGGCCTGTCAGCCTGCCCATCCGTTTCCCCGTCAGCCCATTTGCGGATTCATACCCCCAACCCCCCAACACCCCCTCGACTTACCCCCGGTCCCCTAACCCCCCAACCAGGAGGGTGATTGGCTTCGCGAGTGAGGCTCAAGCGAGTCAATATCACCAGAGGCAAAGGTGATTGGCGCTGTATCGAATTTGAACGAATCAATGAGAAGAGAGAAAAGGAAAGACAGAAAGAGAAAAGAGCTCTTTGTGAGCGCGCGCGCGTGTGTGTGTGTGTGTGTGTGTGTGTGTGTGTGTGTGTGTGTGTGTGTGTGTGTGTGTGTGTGTGAGTGGGTGTGTTTGTGTGAAAGAGCACGTCAGATATTTACTCTTGTGCGTGTTTGCGTGTGGGCTATACGAGGAACTACTTGTGGTAACCTACTGAAGGAAGACCCCACTTCCCCAATCTCACGAACTCACAAACTCAGGCTACGTGAGGTCAAATGAGAAACATCAGGAGTCGAGGGATCTCGTCTGCAAATCCCCCTAGAGTCGGGTCCTCCTCCACTTCCGCCTTCGCCGATCTCACTTCGACAAGGTTCCTTCCGACTTCGAACGAAGAAAAACCAAGAGTTTATCAAGTCCTCATATATCCCTGATAAAGAAAGAGAGAGAGAGAGAGAGAGAGAGAGAGAGAGAGAGAGAGAGAGAGAGAGAGAGAGAGAGAGAGAGAGAGAGAGAGAGAGAGAGAGAGAGAGAGAGAGAGAGAGAGAGAGAGAGAGAGAGAGAGAGAGAGAGAGAGAGAGAGAGAGAGAGAGAGAGAGAGAGAGAGAGAGAGAGAGAGAGAGAGAGAGAGAGAGATAGAGGTGCACTTGCATGCAAGGGATCGAGGCGGGTCACTTTGGTAAAGAGGCAAGATCGAAGCCCAAGAAGCGGCTAAAGGACTCATTTAATCAGCCATTCCTAATCAACTGGTGGACAAAAGCCTCTCCCAATCTCTTCCCTGAGTCGCACGACTGCGCTAACTTCTGCCACACCGCTCCTGCAAACTTCTTTATCTCGTCTCTTAACCTGGAACATAGTGTATATAACCTGACAACTGAAAATAAAACCATCCATATACGCGACCTGCATGCCTCACACCAGCCCAAGCCAGCTTGAAGAATTCGACGTCCACGCACACCCACACCTCCACTTTGTCCCCAAAAAACTACTGTGCAGCTTTCAGTATTCACCTCAAATAATATTATGTGTACGGATTTTCATGCTATAAATATTTGGGTATATTTCATTTATCAAAATTTTTGTCTTCTTCACTTCCTCCCTACACGTCTCTCTCTCTCTCTCTCTCTCTCTCTCTCTCTCTCTCTCTCTCTCTCTCTCTCTCTCTCTCTCTCACACACACACATACACACACACACACACAGAGACCAACCATTTCCAGACAATTTCCTGATCCTAATAAAGGCATGGATTTACATATAAAGAGATAAATAAATAAGTAAACATATAGAAAGACAAATAGATAAATAAATGAATGAATACAAAAATAAATAAATAAATAAAGACTTTAATACAGAGAAGAAAATAAATTGACTATATGTTCATTCTCGAAACTCGTCACCCTCACAAGCTAACGATGTAGTGGCAACATAGTGCCTAGGTGGTGTCAAGTTGAGGAACTTACGCCAGGAGGCTCTTAGCTTTGGCCGAAGCCGTCACCTTTGCCGATGAGGCGAGATCGAAGTCTTACGAGCCACAGCCATTACTTATCACCACTTCCGTTTTCTGTCACATGGAGCCCTTTGTTGTATTCCTTGATTTTCTTTGTGTTATAACAATACTTCCCCAGCCACAGCAAAACCCGCCACAGCCCAGTCACCGCCACAGCCACACGCTACTTCTCAGCTTGTCCCGAAAATTCGTTGGTGGTCGATCCAAAATTCCACTGCCATTACGACGAACCAAGAATCTATTTTGCATCACGGAATAATGAAAATACGATTCACAATATACCGGAAGCTGCTTTTATAAAATTTAGACATCTATTTATGCTAATGAAATTACCATCACTGTCAATTCATCATCATCTTCATCATTGTAATTACTGTTATCATTTTTAATCAGCATCATACTTTTATAATTTTTAAAACATTATCATAATCAACATACTATCTTTTTATGAAAATATAGGCTTCTTAATTCTTCTTCCAACAAACTGCCCCTATCCCCCCATCCCCCAACCTCCCATATTCAGGAATAAGGACCCCCCCGCCCCCCTCCCCCGTCTGGAATGTACTGTGTCTAAAGTTCCTCCTCAATTGAATAAAATCATTTGGAGTCTCACAGTGAAGTGTACAGTGCGGACACAAATATCCTGAAGGTGTGAGATTTTCCTCAAGGACAGAAGCACTGGTTAACTAGAGTTGATAAGAACAAGGAATATCTTAAACTCGTCTGAGGTCAGAGGTTTCCCTCAACTGAATAGAATCGCCTGGAATTAGATAAAATAGAATATCTAAAACAAGTCGTGGTGTAACATTTGGTCAACGTTACTTGGACTATAGTGCCGAGGGAGTAAATGAAGCTCAAGTGGGTTTGTTGGATTTATTCTGGTTAGTGCGAGTGTTGGCCTAGGCTGGGTCGGGCGGTCAGGCTCCGAAGAAACCCAAGTGCAAAATTGACCGCGTGGGCCTTGGGACGCGCACCGCTGAGTTACAAGTGCTAAAGAGGAGTAACCTTGGAAACAAAAACCTGTCGTTTTATATACACAGCCGACGTGCTCAAAAGTAACGAAGGACACAACTTCACCGAAACATGGTTCGGCAGGGCCAAGGTTCTGCTTTCATGAGGATACAAATGCATGTAGTACAGGCGTAATATGGATTTGATCTTCACAGTAGTAATATAAGGCCGAAGGTCAGCTGTTTCTACACAACATACAAATTCCTTCTCCACCCCATTTCTGCAACGAGGATAATATAAGCCAAAATGCTGCGTACACGCACATGTGTGGGAGTTAGAGACACCACAGTGGGGACAGACAGTTTAACTATTGCTATGATCTATCAGTGTCCCCCTCACGACACACACATATGGGCCCTGTGTTCAGAATCACACCCTACTCCCACCCATCTCCAGCCCACCTCACCAGACACACACAAAATACAGTTTGCCAAAACTCACTGATTTCCTAAACTCTCCCTTATCTCTTCCTTAAAAGAACACGAAGCGAAAAAAAATATATATATAGAAATAAGAATTGGGAGGGCGGGGGGGGGGCATGGAAGGGGAAGCGAGATCAACAACGTCCTCACTTATCCGGTAGCACACAAGACCTCCTGCAATTAGCTGCAAGCCTCTCTTTGCTTCGGGCCTTCCATAGGGTCCCCTGCCCACGCCCTCGCTCAATCGGAATCCCGCTCAGCACGCGTCCCATCCCACCCGCTCCATGGAGCTGCTAGGACTTCATAGGTCTTCTTCACACTCTTCTCTTCATGAGGAGGTCCTTTTTTCTGTATTTCTGTATCGTGTATGTGTGTGTATGTGTGTGTGTGTGTGTGTGTGTGTGTGTGTGTGTGTGTGTGTGTGTGTGTGTGTGTGTGTGTGTGTGTGTGTGTGTGTGTGTCTGTGCGCGTGTGTTTGTGTGTATGTGTATGCGTGTGCGTGTGTGTGTGTGTGTGTGTGTGTGTGTGTGTGTGTGTGTGTGTGTGTGTGTGTGTGTGTGTGTGTGTGTGTGCGTGTGTGTATATGTGTGTTTATGAATGTGTGTATCTTAACTAGTTGTATTATACAGGAAGGGAGCTATGTTCTTAGTTACCCGTCTTTATATCTTTCAGCATCTAGTTCATTCTTAAATTCTTGTATGGTTTTAGCACATACTATTGTTTCGTCCAATTTGTTCCAGATATGTGTGGGAAATTATTATTTTTTAGATCTCTTCAATGACTATCCTTTTTGAGTTTCTTTTCATGTCCTCTTGTTTTTCTTTTATCCCACTTTAATAAATCTTCTCTGTCAAGGATTTCCATGTCTTTCATGATTCTGTATATGGCCAGTAGATCTACTCTTTCTCTTCGTTGTTCTAGGGTTGGTAGTTCTAGTTTGGACAATCTTTGTTTGTATGTCAATTTTGAAAGTGTTGATGCCATCTTTGTCGTTGCTCTATGGCTTCTTTCTAGTTTTTTTTATATTCTTTTTTTGTGTTGGGTGTCCATAGTGACGCAGCGTACTCCAACCTTGGTCTTATAAGTGTGACTAATATTTGCTTTACCATTACCTCATCCAAGTAGTTAAAGGCCATCTTTATTGACCTTAGTAAATTGTATGTTTCTCAGACTATTTTGTTAATATGAATGTCTGGTGACATGTCTTCGTTAATAATTACTCCTAGGTCCTTTTCCGAGCTAACTTTTTTACTTCCTTTGTACCAATTTCATACTGCCCCGATATTCTATTTTTATTTTTTCCAAAATCCATTATACTACATTTTTTTTTAATGTTGAAGTTCATTTTCCATTTTTGGCTCCATTTCCAGACTTTGTCCAGGTCTCTCTGTAGTGATTCACAGTCTTTTTCTGTACTTTAGTAGTTTTGCGTCATCTGCAAAGAAGTTCATATAACATTCTACACCTTCACTATGTCATTTATATATATAGCAAACATTTTCGGAGCTAATACAGAACCATGTGGGACTCCACTTATCATTTCTTACCAGGTCTCTAAGTAGCACCCTCATTTTTCTCCCGTTCAAGAAATCTTCCAACCATTTCAGTAACTTTCCTTGTACACCTGTTGTTTCGAGTTTTCTTAGTAGCTTTTTGTGTGGTACTTTATGGATAGATTCAAATGAGTGCATAGAGGGATTAGGGAGAAATGTCAATGTAATAGTACTGGGAGACCTTAATGCTAGGGTAGAAAATGATCCAATTGATGGAGTGGTTGGGAAATGTGGAGTTCCAGGAAAGAATCGTAGTGGAGAGTTGATGGTGGAAATGTGTCTAGAGAGTTGATGATAGCAAATACAGTGTTTCGGAAGAAAGTCAAGCATAAGTACACATGGGAGAGGGTGGTGGATGGAAGGGTGGTAGATAGAGCGTTAATGGACTATGTAGTGGTAGATAGGAGTATGATAGGGAGAGTTAAGGATGTACATGTGCTAAGAATAGAGAGTGGGGGAATATCAGATCATTTTTTGGTGGAAGGTAAGTTGAGAGTGGAGGATAGATGGAGAAAGAGGAAAAGGACAAAAGGTAGGGAGGTGCTTAGAGTGAACTCTTTAAATGAAAAGGAGAAGGAGTACAAGAAGAAGCTGAGGGAGGAGTGGGAGGGAGTGAAGGATAGAATAGAGCTAGGAGTGGAGGAGGAATGGGGATGGTTCAAGGAGGGAGTCACAAAGTGTGCAAAGATGGTGTGTGGAACAAGAAGGACAGGAGGAAATAGAAGGAAAGGTAGTGAATGGTGGGATGAGGAAACAAAGAAGGTTGTAGAAGAGAAGAAGCGAGCTTTCATAGATTGGTTACAAAATAGGACGAGGGAGTCATATGAGAGGTACAAAGAAAAGAAAAGAGAAGTAAAGCAAAAGGTAAAGGAGGCAAAGAGGAGAGCAGATGTGAAATGGGGTAAGTAAAGTGATGAGATGTTCAAGGGGTGAAAGTGGCAGCAGACTGGAAGTGATCATTAAGGGAGAGCGACTGGAGGTGGAGGTAGAATGTAGATTGAGAGAAGCGAGTAAATGCCTTGGTGGATTAAAAAGTGTAATGAGGAATAGACATTTGGGAATGGATGCTAAGAGGAGACTTGTATGAAGGAGGGATTGTGCCAACAGCACTGTATGGGGCAGAAACATGGAACATAAGAGAGGAAGAGAGAAGGAGTTTGAATGTGTTTGAGATGAGGTGTCTGAGAAGTATGATGGGGGTTACTAGGCTAGATAGAGTGAGAAATGAGGAGGTGAGGAGGAGAACAGGGGTGGAAAGGGAGTTGGGAGATAGGGTTGATGAAAGAGTATTAGAATGGTTTGGACACATGGAAAGAATGAGTGAAGAAAGACTAGTAAAAGAGGTATGGAAGGCAGACTTTTGAAGGGGACTTTGGGGAAGAGGGGAATGTCTGTTGAGGAAGGACGGGAGAGGACAGAAGACAGGGGTGAATGGAGAATGGTTGTATATGGATGATGTTGTGATGCATGAGGTGGAATGGACGGGGGGATGGGGGGTGAGGTAGTATGTGTGAGCAAAATTTGACGCAGCCCGAAGGGATTTCTCCCCGTCTTCTCCTTTTATGCATGTGGGGATGGAGAGGGGTGGTCGCCGATTTAATGAAGCGGCCTTGCTGTGGATGTGCTGTGTCTTGCGACACTACTTCTGACCCAGGGCAGTGGACAAGGTGCAGGGATGACCCGTCATCCGGGAGGTGCTAACATGAGAGAGGTGTGGAGTGTATTCAGGGATGGAATGGGTGGGAATGATTTTTATGCCTTTTCCTTTTTGGCTACCTCCTATGTAAGAGGGAAAAAGCCTTGGTATATGTATGTATGTATGTACTTTATCAAGTGCCTTTTGTAAATCTAGGAAGGCACAACCAGCCCATCCGTCTCTTTCTTGCATTATGTCTATTACTCTCGAATAAAAACAGATCATGTTAGTAGCACATGATCTTCCGTGTCTAAAGCCAAATTGTTTTGGATTCAGTATATAATTTTCTTCCAGATGTTTGATCTATCTAGTTTTGAACAAATTTTCACATATTTTTGCTATTGTGCTCGTAATGGAAACAGATCAATAGTTTGTTGGGTCTTCCTTATCTTCCCCTTTATATATTGGTACAATATTTGCATTTTTCCAATCTTGTGGTACCTTTCCTTCTTTGAGTGAGCAATTTATTATCTTATATATTTTGTCCGTTAGTTCATCTATACATTCTTTTAGTATCCAATATGCAATTTCATCCGGACCGTGTGATTTTCTTACATCAAGATTTATCATTTGGTCATATAACTTTCAATACCTTCGTCCATGTCATTTACATATATAGCAAACATTATCGGAGCTAGTACTGACCCCTGTGGGACGCCACTACTCATTTATTTCCAATTTGAATATTTGTCTCCGAGCACTACTCTCATTTTTCTTCCATGTAGGAAGTCCTCCACCCAATTCAATAGTTTTACATGTATGCCTCCTATTGTTTCCACTTTATATAGCAATTTTCTGTGTGGTACCTTATCAAATGTCTTTTGTAGGTCCAGGAAGGCACAGTCTGCCCAGCCATTCCTTTCTTGAATAGAAACAAATAAAATTAGTGGTACATGATCTTCCCTGTCTGAATCCAAATTGCCTCCGGTTCACTATATTATTCTCCTCCAGATATTTTGACCATCTATCTCTGATGATTCACTCACAAATTTTAACTATTGTAATCGTTAGGGACACCGGTTTATAATTTGTTGTGTGTGTGTGTGTGTGTGTGTGTGTGTGTGTGTGTGTGTGTGTGTGTGTGTGTGTGTGTGTGTGTGTGCGCGCGTTTGTATGTGTCTGTTCGTGTGTGTGTGTGTGTGTGTGTGTGTGTGTGTGTGTGTGTGTGTGTGTGTGTGTGTGTGTGTGTATGCGTGTGTGTGTATGTGTGTGTGTGTGTGTGTGTGTGTGTGTGTGTGTGTGTGTGTGTGTGTGTGTATTGTGTGTGTGTGTGTGTGTGTGTGTGTGTGTGTGTGTGTGTGTGTGTGTGTGTGTGTGTGTGTGTGTGTGTGTGTGTGTGTGTGTGTGTGTGTGTCACGCTTGTTCTGAAGTAACACCGGGAGAGTAGGGGTAGATGGATCCTCATAAAAAAAAATCACAAAATGACAAACATTACATCTGCATTGAAATGAGTAAATAAAACATTTGTGGTCTACCACTCCAGTCACACAGACTTTTTTTCTCCGGCAGATATTTTCCCACCGATTTTGATTTGGACCTGCGAGGGTTCGTAAAATCCATAAATTCATTTTTCTCTCCAGCTTCTGGTTTCGCTCGACTCCCTTATGCTGTACGGGGACAAAGAGCCCCTTCTATTCACACTCCTAGATAACTCCAAACCCCCCTCCCTCTCTTACCCTCCCCCCATCTCTCTCTCTCTCTCTCGCTCTCTCTCTCTCTCACTCATAGCAACTCTTCCTCAGCATCCACAAACTCTTTCTTCTAAGACTGATTCTATTTCTACCTCTATTTAATCCACTTTGATTTCCGAAACGTCCCTAATTATCTTTCTCTTAGCTTTCATCTTCCCCCTCCTTCTTCTCCTACTTTTCCTCCTCTTCCTTTTTTTCCTTTTCCTCCACCTAATGTTCTAGTCAGACCTAACCTAGAATATTGTGTACAGTGCTGGTCTCCATATTACAAGAAGAATATAGATAAATGAGAAAGAAAACATGGATTAAATTTGTTTAGTCTCAAAACGGAGATTGAGAGGAAATTTGAGGTCTTCAAAATTGTCAAAGAAGTTGAAAACATGTGTACGGAAAAACATTTTACAATTGACACCTCCAACACAACTAGGAGTAATGGATGCAAAATTGTAGGAAATGATTTCAAACAAATGTGGCAAAATACTCTTTTTTTCAATCGCTCTGTTAATATATGGAATGGTCTACCACCCAACGTCATCAACTGTTCCACTGTATATGTATTAAAAAAACGCCTCGACATTTACTTAGCTACAAATCTCCGAATAGAATTATTTACTTCTGCATAGATCAGGGAAAAGAAGAGGAAGAAAAAAAAGGGAAGGGGGAAAGGAAGGGAAAAAGAAAAAATAGGTTAGGTACCGAAACAGTCATACAAGAACCAATAGGTCTTTTGCTGTTCGTTTGTCCTCCATGTAACTGCAGCCTCCCACTCCGTTTCCTCTTTATCTTTTTCCCTAGCCTGGGCTCCTCTCTTCCTCTTCAAATATCTTCTCTTTTTTTTCCATTTCGTCTCTTCACCCAGACATACCCTCCCCACACCTTCTGTCTTCCTCCTCCTCCTCCCCTCCCTCCATTCCCTTTCCTTCCTTCCTTTCCAGCGGCCCATTTCTCCATTTCCCTTTCCTTCAATTTGCACGCCCCCAACTCCTTTTCCGAACAAGTCTCGACGTATATATCCTTTCTTTTTTTTTTTAGTCTCCGAATTTCGCACTGCAATTCAATTTTGTTCCTTCCAAATCTACCTTCGAATTTCACACACACAAATTTCGTTACTTCAGTCTAACCCCTCAAGTTCACCTCAAACCAACTTCAGTCTCCGAATTTCGCCCTCCAATTTCACTCTCTCCAATTTTCCCCTTGAATTTCACCCACACCAATTTCACATTCCGATTTCACCTCCAATTTCTCCCCCCCCCCCACCTCCAAGTTCGCCCTGAGTGAAATCGAGCTCGGCGAAGCGTCTCTACTCTCCGAAGATGAGACTTATTCTCTTTGAACGAATTTCGACTCGCCCGGGGAGTCTATACTGCCTAACTTTTCAGTTTTCCCAATGTAATCTTCGTCCTTATTGCCTTGCCTGGGTAAACATAATCTCTCCATAATTCTATTAGCTTATTTTATATTTTAATATCGCTCTCTCTCTCTCTCTATCTCTCTATCTACCTATCTGATGCAATTGATGCAATTCAATGGGAGATTTTCCTAATCTATTTGTCAAATTTCGCATACTTTATATATGCACGTTTGATACCGAAATTACACTCAACTCGAATCACTTCTTGGATGGGTGCATAAGCACGTTGAAAATGAAAGTAGCAGCATTACTTCTATTTTTACTCCTATCATAGCATAGCTCTCTTGATGCATCGATTTTCAGACTACAGAATCTTCATTTCCCTACGGAGTTCCAAGCATGATTGGCTTTTGATTAAGATTTTCCCTATGCATACGATGGCACAGTGGCGAAGTGTGCTAGTGGAAGCATACACAAGTATATATATATATAAAGTCCTAAGCACGAGACTTGAATTCAACTCTAAGAAATTTCTGTCAAATTGTTAAATGGGCGTGGTTTTGGATAACCTCCAGTAAGGAGATTGGTTCCAGCCTCCCCTCCCCGCCCCTTTTTCTCCAAAAGAATATGATGACGAATTTCACTAATTGCTGGTACAGCTAAGGAGCTCCCATTAAGGGAGAGTATTGAGTCAATAGTAGAGAGTTGCTTCTGTGCTTGGGAAAATTATCGCACCAAAGAGATGGAGCCACAGAGATAGTAAGATCAAGATTTCGGGATATTTACATAGGATGGACAGTAAAAGTTAAAATTGACCATTTTTTGAGGGGGGGGGGGGTTCTTTGGGATATCACCAGCCTTTGAAATACTGATTGTATAAAACATACAGTCAATATCCACACGGTCATGAACAAAAACAGATATTTAAGAATAAGAAATAAGTATATCAATAATTCAATATATATATATGTTGAGACATTCTGACAGGTTGATGTAAGCGGAATAGGAAACACAGGAGTCTTAGTCTTGAGTTTATTCCTGACTAGTTTCGCAGGTATGCTTTTTCAAAGGAATATGTGTACAAACGGGCTGTGGGCATTATATACATGGGGTGGTCCTCACCACCTCTCCGAGTTACCATAGTTGGTGGCGAATGTGAACATCACATTGTGGCTCACGTAACAATGAAGACATTTTTACAATTAAATATGATAACACTAATACCAAAGAAATTATTAATATAAAATGTAACAATAGTAATGATAACGATGAAGATAAATATTTAAATAATAATATTAACAATAATAACAAAAATGATAGTAGCAATACAGGAAATAATAACAATAAAATAAAAGTAATAATAATAAAAATAATAAAAATAAAAATGATAATACTAATAACCAAGAAAAAAAAAAAAAAAACTATTAATACTAATTATGACAATAATAATAGTGAAAACAATGATAATAAAAGCGAAAAAATTAATTAAATGTTTAAATAGTAACAATAATAATAACAATAATAATAATAAAGATAATGAAAGTAATAATGATAATGATGGTATAATAATAGTGTTGAAAATAAATAGTAACAAATAGCATTAAAAGAATAAATCATGATAAAAAGTTGGGGCAAGGTAGCATGGAGGAACTTCAGAGTGAAAGGAAGAAAGCTGGAGAGGGTAGGCCGAAGTGGGAAAAAGGTATCTACTTAGGGCAAGTGTCGCGGTAGATTTTGTCCATTTCGAGTCACCAGTTCTCTTGTTTGTGTTTTTGTGGTTGGCAATGTAAAGTGATTCAATTATTTTCCGTTGTTTCTTGTGTAGTCCTTTAGCTAGAATGGTGGAACCCTCCCAGTTAGGCAAATGTCCCTCTGTGTCAATGTGGTTAACTAGAGCGTTGGTTTCTCGGTGGTGTCTAATGTCCGCTTTGTGTTCCTTGAGTCTGTTGTTAAGTCCTCTGTATGTCTCTCCGTAGTATGCACAGTCACATCCTTTGCAGGGAAT